>NC_056727.1:155039312-155111812 GCF_019279795.1 Protopterus annectens | reverse complement strand
ATATATATTAAATCTGTACATACAAAAATACATTTCCTATGCTGGGAGCTGCTTACACCCGCACAGGCGCACACGCCTATGCTTACTGTGCGTTACATATGTTTACATGTTTACTGCCGCTTGTTTCTGCTTACTTGTGCCTTATTCATTATGACAGCACCACTTTGATTGAAGGGATCTGGTTAATAGTCCCATGCAATACACACATTCACTTTTACATGTGTTAATGTCGGCTTTACAGCAGAGCGACATTCATTCACCAAGGAAAATGATATGTGCTGTAGTCGAACTTGAACCGTGAATGCCTTTTCGTTAAGCGCATGCTCTAACCACTACACTATTGGTGTTCTGCTTCATTTATATGCATACCCATGGTTCATTGTTACTTGAACACACACCTCAACACTTCACTTACACAGCAGGCATCCATTTTCCTGTTGGGAAAACCGCACTACTACACATGCGCCATTCCCTACTGCTCTGGACCCGTGCCGCATGTTGACTCACTCTGAGTATATTCAGTCCTCCAAAGCCTATAGTCCTGACACATACGTGTGTTTGATTGTCAGGGTGTTCATGTGGTCATCTGGATTTAGGCTTGTTTGACTGGGGACTGGGGCTGCCCTGTACCTAGCTGAAAGTCAGAGTTAGCACGGGGACATAGTTAGTTCCACGTTTAGCATCCTACCTGTGGTTGGGGATGCAGAGGTGTGCTCACCTCTGCCCAACCTGATATAACAGCACTAAATATTATGGGGGGTTCCGCTGCTGTTTCCCTTCACATTCGTTATGACTACTATATTGTGACCATGTTCATTCTTCATATATATATATATATATATATATATATATATATATATATATATATAGATATATATATATATATAAAATATATTGGTCTGTACATACACATGCATATACACCTACATGTTTATTTACATTTCCCATACCGTTGAATCACTGCCACTTACCGTCGCGCATACACGCTTGCATACCCGCTTACGTCTAGGGTTGCCACCTTTTCAAATGGCCAAAGTAGGGCATTTTTGGGACACACATCAGATTTTACAGGCCTACACATACCCACAGTCAGTACAAAGATTAGAACTTTACTTTTTTGCCTAAATGAAAGCTTATTCTTGTAGCAGTTTAGTTGCTTAGTCTGTTTCTTGTATTTTGCATACAGAAATAACTATTTTATGCAACTGTTACATGAAATATGGGACATAATTATTTCCTACAATCTCAGGACATTTGCCATTTTATTATTTTTGGTCAGGACACAACTGCCCAAAAAGGGACTGTCCCTTGCAAAGTGGGACAGGTGGTAACCCTACTTACATCTACTTTAAAGCACCTTAATCACCCTATATCTGACTGCCACTATGCGAATGTGAAAGGTATATATTCCCGATAATGCATGTGGGGAGACATGCATCACGGTCAGGTGTTTAATCCCTGGTCGTAGGTTCTACAGGACCGGCTGGAGGCTGAGCAGGGTTGTGGACAGCTACTGCTCATACAACTTGTGTCCAGATGTCTACGGGATTGGACGTCATGTTGTGACACAAAGTCTAATGTTTAGAACAGATACTTATCCCATGTGGGATATCCAAAAATTGTGGGGACCAATGTTCTCGATTCTTTTGGCTTTACAAAATGAGGTTGGGTTATACATGCAAGGAATAAATAGTTTGCAATCCTGAGACTGCCTAGGGTGAGACTGTCTACTAGATATGAGTAGGGATCACTCTGTGCAGATATGGCTGCGCCAAGCTAGCAGCTGGAGTATGGGTGGTTTTGGTGGACATTCAGGAAGGGAGGGTGGTGTGCTGTGGAGGGGATGATGGGTATTCAATTATGTATCCAGGTGTGTGTGAGTTGGATGGCTCATTTCAGGCCAGACCATTATGTGTGTGTGAGCCGGTAACGTTTCTTTACATGTGTATTGCACATTTTAATGTTCATTTGTTTGTGGGATTGTGTTCTACAGTATGACCTGTCAGGTTGTATTGTGGATGAGAATGTTTGTTCTTTGGTTTTCATTCTGATTCACCCACTGCTCCCACGTACACCTCCAGTTCACCTATTGTGCATCCGACCCAGTCTCCCCTTGCCGAATTATTACATTACCCATCAACCCCCACACCCATATTCCACACACACCATCCATCCCTTCTCTGGTTGATGGCCCATGGCACAGTCAACAGAACACACTGCGTACACTACATATCTCTGGTTGTGAGGACGACCCTAGCATTTTTGATCTTCCACATGCTGTATTTCATGCACATAGGTACACGCAAATACTTATCTTTCATGACATGGTAGGTAGACCTGGGTAATACCCATTCATCTTTGGGCCGTCCAGACAAGGACAACTTGGACCATGAATGGGCAGACATTGAGCAAATGCTCTGACCATTGGTAGGGTTGCCACCTTTTCATTTGACCAAAATGGGACATTTTCGGGACACACATCAGATTTTACAGGCCAACACATACCCACGGTCAGTACAAAGGATAGAACTTTAGTTTTATGCCTAAATTAAAGCTTATTGTTGTAGCAGTTTAGTTGCTTATTCTGTTTCATTTAGTTGCTTATTCTGTTTCTTGAAACATTTAGGTATTTTACATACAGAAATAAGTATTGTATGGAACTGTTACATAAAATATGGGACATAATTATGTCCTACAATCGCAGGACATTTAACATTTATAATGGTTTTGGTATGGACACAACTGCCCAGAGAGGGACTGTCCCTCACAATGTGGGACAGGTGGTAACCCTAACTATTGGGCTAGGCTTAGCAAATGGCAGCGGCATGCTAACACGCTGCATTTCGCTTCCACTTGGTATAACAATCAACACTACAATGGAATACGGGCACGGGGTTTTAAATGTAATTTGTTCGAGGGGCGGTGACTCAATATTCAGCTACGTGTCTTTGCGTTTACTTTTTATTTTGGTGTTCGCAAAACTGTCTTGTATGCTTTGCAGACATTTCAGTATCCACGGACACTGACAGGAGTGATTATTATTAGAGGCAGGCTGTACTAGTCAGCATTTTAGGTTGCGCGTCTGCAGCTGACATGTTCACGGCTCCGTGCAATGCTTAGACATGACCCTGCACTTGCACACGTTTCCTATGCATGTGGACGTTGCGGCAGTGCGCCTTCATTAATATGCATGTGGTGCTGCTGCACCATCTCTATGCCGTACGGTCAGCGCAAGGCTAATGCCGTCCTTGCACCGAGCTTCATGAATCCCGGGGAGACTGTTTCTTACATGGAAGCTAACATTTTAGTGTTGTTAGTGCCAATGGTCATTAGAGAGAAATGCTAACATCATGCTACACATTGTCCTAGTCTGTTACTGATGTGCTACTGTAATTACATATGTTTTCTGCTACAAAAATGGAATAAAGTGGGAAACAGTCAAGACAAAGAATGTCATGTAGAGACTTAGGCACAGCAGTGGTGTTACAGCAATGAAATAACATACATCGGTATTGTAGATGAACAATGGAACAACAACAGTATGCATCTCCTGAACAGATTTGTAACAAGCCTTTAAGGGACAAGGTATGTTTTTAGTATTAATTTAGTTGATCAGTGAGGTTTTTGCTAAGATTTGTAGTGAACATATTTTTGGGCCCAGTTTAAACTTATGTATGTATGTGTGTGTATATGTATGTATGTGATTACTTTTGTTATCCAGGATTGTCTAACATGGCACAAATCTCCCCTTTTAGCAGAATTCACAGGAAAAGCACCACAGGCAAACCATGTACACGACATAGAAGATAAAATTGAAAACAGAATAGAAACTATTTTACTGTCGAAACATGAAAAAATATATAGTTACCATAAATTTAGTATGTAAAATATATACATCTATAAATTTACATAGGCACAAACAGAATACAATATGTTCAACTGCATGTATCTCATGATGTGGTTACAGAGTAACTGAATTTTTTTAGTGGAAGGAGTTTAAGAAGGTGCTAATGAAAATAATGAAGACATTGTTATAAATGGGAGCACTTTAGAAACGATTTAAGAGAAAAATAATTATAGTAAATAATATTTACTATTAGAAAGATCATCCATCTCTTGGAAACAGAGAGGAGTATATTACATGCAGAAAGTTATAAACATTGAAAGGAAGATGGTCGTAAAATAATACAAAATCATTAGAAGCAAATAATCAAATATAAAATACTGTAAAAAGCAAAATTTGAAATAGCAGTTATCAGGGTACTGCTGAGCTATGACCAGAAATGGCCCCCAATATCAGAGCTCTGTGAGTATCTGAAGACATAGCAGGATAAAAAGGCAGCTAAAGTAGACACAGTGGCCATCAGCAGAGGATATGTGACAGGTAAAATTGTGCAGTGTAGACTGATGTAGCAATTGCATGGCTCCTGTAGGAAGTACAGGAAAGAAATGGGCAATGGTTTAAACCATCTGCAGAGTTAAATATCTGATGTGGATGCTCACTATGTAGAAGCTTGGGGCATGAGCTAAGAGTTTGTGTTCTTGCAAGAAAAAAATGTGGTGGAGAGTGAGCAGGTTGAGAGCCTGGAAGGCTATGTGTATCAGCTGCAACAGAAAGTTGAGCTAAATATGTCTCTGTGGACTTAGTGCTGAAGTTTGAAGATTTAGAATTGTGCAGTACGAATGTTGGATTATAGGACTAATGGAGGACATGGAAGGGCATGACCCCATTGTATTTATTGACTAGTGTGCCAAAAAAGATACAGCTGAGGTAAGTATTTTGGAGTATCAAACAGCATGCACTGTACAAGGGCAAAAATTACAGCAAGGAAACTTAGCTTATCGATACATTTCAGAGTTGCAGATATAAGGGCTGTTCAGTTCAATTAAGTGCTTTGCAGAAGGGTAAAGGATGAGAGGAAACTATTTATTTATTTATTTTATTTGATGTTTGTTAACCACATAAATAAACTGGTGTAGGACCCTTTTCAGCCATGACCTGGGCCAAGCAGGCAATAACAATATATAAATAAAATATAAACAGTAAAACACATAAGAGTAAGATTTAAGCAGATTCAAAAATACAGGTAAACACATTGCAGTAGTATGAATGTAGATTACAAAATGCATATGATAAATTGTATAATGAGCAAGTATTTATTTATTTATTTTACATTTGTTTACCGGGGAGGTCCAACTGGACAGAGCTGTCCGTTTTCAGCGGAGGCCCGGGGAGAAAAGCTCCAGAACTGTTACTAACATACTATACATAAGATATTTACATGAGCATAGTGGTTTAGACATGCAGTTATAAAATATCGCAGATAATAACATAGGATTGCTTAAGATATTTACATAAGCATAGTGGTTTAGACATACAATTAAAAGTATAGCAGGTAGTAACTTATGATTGTTGTTCATACAGTATGTTAAGTAGAGATAATCTTGAGGATGTACTGAAGATAAGATAAGAAACAAGATAATATTTAAGATGTAAAGGAAATAAGAGAAGAAAGCAAAAACTAAAAGTACTAGCCAGTTTGTCAAAGGATGAGAATATAGACAAGTTCATATGAGGTTTATTGACATTTTAAGCGAAAGCTTTTCAACTTAGTCTACGGGAGAGTTAGTGGGTATAGATGGGACAATGGGGAATAGACGGCGGTGAGTTGGTAAGTAACATGTGATAATACATAATCCATCTATGGGAGTTTTAAAGAAGATGTTGGATAGTGGGTAGGGGAACGGTGTTGGAATATGTCAGCCAGGTGCTAGGCATTTGCATGTCCAGGAGTTATTTAGATGGGAAATAAACTGTTTTTTGAAGATGGTTTTGTTAGGTTGTACCCTGACTTGTAGTGGTAGGGATTTCCAAGTTTTGGCAATGTTGCTAGAATACAGGGAGTCACCAGAGCTGTAATGGCTTTTGGAGATTGCTATTAGTGCCTTGTTAGTGGATCTAAGTTCTTGGTTATTGGAATAGAGGATGAGCAGGTTTTCTAAGGCTGGAGTTTTGTCAGATTGGTAGATTATTTGGTGAGCTAGAAGAAGTTGGTTTAAAGCTAAGGTGTTTGAAAGTTCTAGCCAGGAAAACTGTTTTAGGGCTTGAAAGTGATGGGTGCAGTAGGAGGAGAAGTAATTAAAAAACACATTAGACAAATGCAGCAAAAGAAGAGAAAAGTACATGTTAAAATACAGAAAAAATGTCAAGAACGATTCAGTTATGAGAATTGAAACTCATTTATGTGCAATTTGACATTGTGGGGTATCAAAGAGAGCATACAGAAGCATAGTGTTATGGTGTAAAGTGCAATGCAATATATAAAGAGTGAAATAATCATAGGGTCTAACTAAAGTGTAAATAATAACTGAAAATAGGTGTAAAGGAAGTGAAACAAAGGTAGTTAGGGTAACATTAAGGCCTTTTCCCCTGGCAACTTTTCCCCATGTGCTACACTCATAATGTGTTGAAAGAGAGAGAGATATTTCCAAGGTCAATTTAATAAAAGAAAATGTCGCAAGAGATGGACATTAAATGTATTGTATTTAGGGGATGCAAAGAAGTGTTCTAGCCAGTATCTCAGAAGCTCATACAATTGTTTGCCTTTAGCTAGTGAGAATGGAATGGTTCAGGTAGAAAATTCCATCAAGTTGGACCATAATTAGAGAAGAATCATTGACATGTAATAAGGATAAAAGAAGGCCTTGAAAGAGGGAGTGAGATAGAATTTTGAAGAGAGTAGCTGGAGTTTTTAAGATTTAATTTATTGAGCAGGAAAGGACTTTGCTCCTGATTCCAAAAGGCTTGCTTTCAGTATAAGTGATAACTTACACTGTGAGAAGGCTGAGAGCAGGTGTTAATGTTACCTTAACTACTTTTGTTTTGGAATCTGGTCCCCATATTAAGTCTGTTTATAGATAGGCCTTACACCAAAGGAAGGCACTTACACTGAGAGTAGGTCTTTTGGAATAAAGGCAGACTTACACTGAGAGCAGCTATTTTGGAATCTGGCCTGGTATCTTTGTTTAAGACATTTGTAGCTAAGAATATTAAGCAGAACTGAGGCCCTGTCACTTACTGATGGCCATTTCCATTAGAAAGTGTAAGACAATGATGTTCCCATTTACTGGAGAGGTGAATGAAATGGAGAATTTGATTTTCAGACTTTTGAATATGAGAAATATATTGTGATGAACCTAGAGCTAGTTAGAATCAATTGGACTTCATCAGAAAAAAAATATTTAAAATCACACAGACATAATACACACACACACACACACACACACACACACACACACACACACACACACACACACACACACATATATATTTCATACTATATGATGCAACTCAAAATTGTCATCTGAAAATACAATTATAAACAAAAAAATCTTAAAAGAGTTTTAAAAATACAAATATCAGAAAAAAGTAACATCCACAATACTCATTGCCTTTACATAATTTTGCTGGCATTAACTTTAAAGCAATATTTAATACTACTCTATAATTTAGGCCTGGTGGATTTGTGGTGTCTAAATATAAAAGTCCAAAGTTAGATAATCTGTATTTTAAGGAGGCTGTCAGAAATCAGCGGGTGTCTAGAGGTTTAAGAGTTTGGAAATTTCCAAATGGAATTGTGTAAAGATCTTTCTGTAGTCCTTCTCAAATAAAATTCTTGGGGATATAAATTATATTGTGGCAAAACATTTTTAAGAATAGGAGAGCAGCCTACTGAGAATAACAAAATGTGAATCTAAATGGCGGACTGTAATGGCTGACCTATAAACATAAGCAAAGTACAGAATCAAATGTCTCAGCTTAGGTGATACCTTTTGGTATATCCTTTAATTACAATTAGCTGATTGTTAGTTCATGCAATAATTTCATTTCTCATCATCTAAATGGTGGCTCATGTTCTATTTCTGATCACATTTTTCATAGTCTTATGTTCAGTACATCTAACAGTACTCTCTTCATATAAAACATTTTATAAACAAGGTCACAAGAACAATGACACTATATCTCAATGATGTTTCTAACTGCATTCATTCTTGTGCAATTTCTGACAATGTCTTTTGTTCACACTGTAAAATAACCCTTATTTCAAACTGCAGTGTGATGTATGAAATAACTTAACAGAACACAAATATACTTTATGTCTTGGGTTGCTTAGAAGCTGGATCTAAAATAATTCTACGTTAAAAAAATCAATTCTGACACACATGCTTTAGCAACCCATGCTTTACAAATGGAGGGAAATAGTTGGGCTCACAATGAATTATTGGAGTTATTTAATAGAGCCAAATTATGGCTGCACTAGAGACGGTAAACATCAAGATGATGGATATATTATTAAAAGAAATAAAATACTTAAACTGCTCCATTACAGAAGATTTACTATTTTCAGATTATGAGGCGGACTATTCCGGTATGTTTAAAATAGAGAAAAATACTGCCATGATTTGAGAAAGGAAAGAAGAAAAGCTTACAAGGGACAAGGCAAAGTATGATGAAAGATGAGCCTGCTCCTGCCAAAAACATTTGAAAAAATAGATCGCCTGGGTGATGAACAACAACTTGAACGACATCAGAACCTCATATCCATCACAGGCTTGTGGTGGGGGAGGGGATACCAGAGATAATGAGTCCCTTTACTGATGGTACAATACATAGAGGTAAAACATTTTCCAACAAGTTCAGATTTACAATTGCAGTCAGTGTATTATCACAACCTTGGATTGTAGCTTTTCCCCCTAAGGAGTTTCCTTTTGTTCTAGTCAATCACTTTGAAGTGGAAAAAAATTTAAATCTCCTTGAAACTTTTTACAGGGAAATTAAATTTAGCAATATTGTTTCATGATAATACCAATAGTTTAAATGACTTTGTCTTGCGGGAAGAAGCAGTTTCATCCCCCTACCCCATAACAGCTTTTGAGAGACTTTGTGAGAAAAGCATTTTGTTACATGTTAATGACAGATATTTTAGTCCACTGAATATTAGAATTTGCCAGTAATAATACTTTAAGAATAATGAAACCAGACAAGGGTGGGGGGTAGTCCCTATTGACTATTTATAGGATTTTTTTATGAGTAAACTTCAAAAATGAAATCAACACATGCCATTCTAAGACCAACTGCTTCTTAAATTAACTATTATTGGATGGAGTTATTATGCTGACCAAATCTGGCTTTTTATATGTAAATGATCCTATGATTTTAGCCATATTTGTTATTCCAAAAGTTCATAAGAACCAAATGGAGGATGACTTAGAGAAACCATTGTCAAAATATAATGACTATAAATAAAAAAAAACATTTCTTTGGGAATGAAGATCATGTCTACAAAGACTTGTGGCATTTATAAATCTATTAACTGATACAGAGTTTTTTTGACAAAGCACTGTTTGTTATCCTTGATGTGATGGATCTTTGTTCTTAAATACCTTATGAGGTAGGGTTAAAAAGGTTTGAAAGTCTGAGACACAACCATAAGATATTGGACAGATATTTGAGATTAACAGACTTCATAAATATAATATTAACTTGCAACTACATATTTTTGAAGGTCAATACTTACATCAACTTACTGGGGTCACCATATGGACAGCACTCCCCCCCACTGTCTATTCAAATATTGTTTTACATTATCAGGAGGCCAAGTACACCATTAATTCTAATTTCCAACAGAATTTTAGACTCCTGCACAACATTTTTTATTCTTTGGAAGGGGAAAATGAGTTACTTGAATTACTAACTTATTTGGAATCAACTACCTGTTTTTTATTTTCAAATTTACCAGTATGATAGATGATAATGTTATTAATTTTTCTGCATCATATTATTTACAAAGATTTTATACAGACATTATATATTTGCAATATACAGAAAACTGACTTTTTCAAAAGCATATCTTCATTTTAATAGTTGTTACCCTTATAAGCAAACATTTTCTGTTGATAAATGTCAACTAGTTCATGTCATGCATAATTTCAGATCATGCATTGTTTATCAAGGAAAGCTAGGATTTGATTAAAATGTTTGAACTCCAAGGCTACTCCATGGAATTAATAAGTACTGCGTTGCAGTAAGTCATAGAAGCTACAGAATCTAGATTAAAGCTTGTTTTGGGCGAGAAGGGTTTCCAAATAAAACATAATAGTATTAATAGAATAGATAAATACAATTCCTCATTATACCACTGCAACACATTCTCAAATCATTAGGAGAACAATTGATATAAAAATTGGAATGCAGTTTTTAATTCAAATATAAAGACAAAATTAAGCAACAAAGCACAGGTAGTTTACAGCTAAAACAGAAATTTAAATGAGATTCTAGAATCAGTTAAAGAATGAGAGCAAAGAAAACAACACACTCATGTACAAATCTGGTATATGTAAATGGTGCACATTCATTAATGACAACCCTTTAGTAGTATATATTCTTACCCTAGAGCCATCCCTTGTATGGAAGATTTAATTGCAACATCCAAAGGGTGGTTTATCTCACAAGTTGTCTATCTGGCACAGCATTCTATGTTGAGAAGAAAGAAAAGCAATCGAATAAGAGAATTCACAAACACGTACATGACTTGCAAAAATTCTTTTACTAGAAATGTACCTTGCAAATGGAGACAGATTATGCCCTGTGTCACTAGACTGACTCTGGTATCTGTGTCTGTTCATCAGAAGCTCCATCTCATTTGTCAGTATCGGCCTGTTGTTGCTCACCAGCCACTGTACAATAAAATATATATCAATGTGAGCATGGGAAACTGTGCCAAAATTGTGTCCCCACAGCATGTATGCTAAGAGTATCCATGTAAGATGCACCCTACAAACATAATTTACTTCTGACACCATCCTGACTTGGCTGGATACTTGGAGTATCTAATACACTGCATAAGCAATAATTGTTGTGGTTAACTCACAGTTTCTATGAGCAGTGCACCTGTATAGCAATCTGGTGTAAGAAGTACTAATCTCGTACATTAGACCCTGGGAAATGTGGTGGTGGTCCATACCTATTTCACTGTCTGTTTCTGCACAATCCTAGGACCATGTAACCTCCCTGCAGGGGGACCAAAACAGTTGATATTGAATGTGCCTTTGTCTTGGCAGGATGTTGCATTATTGGCAACACACTTTTGCCACTGCTGTAATGTGGGACTGTATTTCACCAAATATATTTATGTCATGGACCACTGTCTACCACATCTGGTCACATAAAGGCTGGCCAGTGCCCCTCTTACCAAGTGGAACCATCTATGGATTCTAAGTCCTTACAGCAGGGCATGATTTTCAGCAGAGCTGAAATTGTCCAGCCTCTGCAACCCACCTCAACCTCCAGACACATCAACACCTGTGAAAACATGAGACAGAGCTGAAAAAATGCATATATTTGGATTTATGTCAGAAGATCAACTTTTCATAAAGTCGAACTTCATATGGTTAAGATCATATGATGAAGGCTGACTTCTAAGATGGCTGCACATTAACAGCTTAATTCAACCTCTCCCAGTGTAAAAACAGAAACTCAGCAGAGAAAGCCAGTGGACATATATTTCTGGGTAAATTTCAGTAACTGACTAATAAATGCACTGCCTGCATGCCAGGAAAAAAGAAATACAAAGGATCTGAAAGAAAATCAGTTATAAAAGATAAGAGATAAACACTGATTGAGAAGAGTACTGCAGATGTTAAGCAAAAAACAGTGCAAGCTCCAGACATGACTTCCAGTAACCTAGAGGACAGTATAAGACAACTACACACAGACCTGGTAAAAATAAACAAAAACTGATGGAGTATATCAACTCAAATAACAAAAGGCTACAAAAATGGAAAAAGCTTTAAACAGATATTCAATGAGGTAATAAAACTGCAAACATCACAGGTCAAAATGAAGAACAGGCTGGCCAAATATGAGAAAGCTCAAGAAGAAATGTTTAAAAAAAATAAAATTATTGGACAGAGCACATAGGGAAAACCTGAGATTTTCTGCTGTACCAGAAAAGCTGGAAGGAAAAGACCGTATTAATATTGTGAAAGCACAAATAAGCAACTGGATTGGTATTCCACAGCAGGAGTTGTTAATTGAAAGGGCACATTGTGTGTATGCTCCAAACCTAGCTATGAGAAAGCAACCTAGACCTTTAATAATAAAGATCCAATCCTACCAACAGAAGGAGTTGATTCTGACAAAACTGTGGCAGAAGGACAAAGTACAAAAAGTGAGAGACAGAGGAGTGTTTGCAGAGAATGATTACTTACCGTACAACAGGCAGACGAGGAATACATTTATTCCACTATTCAGGGAATGTTTAAAAGCAGGCATGAGATTCAATCTGCTGTACACACCTATCTTCAAAATATTCTTTCCTGGAGGGACACACTCATTTTTTATGCAGTAAATGCTAAGGAGGAAATACAAAAGTTTGTCTAACAAAAAGTGAGCTGTGAAACAGAAGGAGATTCTACTACTTGTTTTTCTGGTAATGAAGACCACAGAGAGACTGTGCCAGTGAAACCCTTTCCAATGATTCAATGGAAAATGCTTGAGAGAAGGAAAAAAGCACAAGAGTTCACTAGAACAATTGAGAGGACATTGGAATTGAAGCAGAAATAGGATTTGGGAGATGTTGATGAAAAGGAATAAAGTAAGTAACTTGGAAATTGACAAATGTGGGATTACAAATCAATAACTATATTTGTGAAACATGACAGAACAAGAAAATCTGGAAATATTGGACTTTTTTGACTTCCTTAAACCTGCAGGGACTCCAGAGCTTATGTCCTACCTCATGTCATTAATATTTGGAAAAATACTTAGGAGAGGGGAAGAGGAGGGAGAAAGTTGCCTGTAAGTAAAACATTTTTTTTCTTAAAAGTAATATTTTTGCAGTGCATGATTTTCTTTGCATGCTATAAAGTAAAGTTTTCTCAGCTATTTTTAAATGTAGTGGGGATACTAATGTAAACAAGTGATCATGTTTTCCCCCATTCTTCTCTCTTTCTCCTTGTTTAGTTTTAAGAAATGTAGGTACTGTAATGTAAGAAAGAAGAAAAGTCTAGTCAAAAGAGCATGCCAAAAATTTTGATGTACTTTTTCTCATTCTTGCTTAGGGTAATGACAGGATTAAGGCACTTAGCTTGATATAGTAACAAGTTTTAAGAGAAAGCAACTAAATGAAAAAGAACATTAAATATTATAAAGATTTATTCTAGCAAATAAATGTATGCTTAGTAGCAACTCTATATCTGGTCCTCATATCTCCATGGAGACAATATAATAAATAGAAATGGCTGGGAGAAAATGGTTTCTGAAAGCATTCAAGTGTTTTCCCAGCTGGGAGAGCTATAAAGATAAGACAAAACCAGACAACACTTAGTAGAATCACAGGTTGTACTATGCATATCAGCATGGATAACCTTTCTTTAAGGTTAACCCAAGTCTTTGAGTGTGGCTATCAATTTGGGACACATGTTCTTATTAGGAGGTAAAACTTCAATATTTGAAGCTGTACATATTTTTGTGTGTTATTATTAAGTTAATAGTCTTTAGAGGTTTTGGGGTGTGTTTGCTTTTTTGTTTGAGCGTTTTCAATAAAACAAAATGTTATGTAAGATGTGACATAGGTTCAAATGGATATAACAAGAAACAGCTGTATAAAAGATCAACCTGCCAAACAGTGTATGCATGTAACACAAAAGTTGGAACTAGACACTTAACACGAAAGCTGTTCACATAAAAGGTGGGAATAATAACCTTTTAACACAGTGATACTTTCTGTTATGTATTTGAATGTCAATGGTCTCACAGATGATAACAAAATGAAAGAGTGGTGAACTATTTTAAAATATGTAGAGTGCAAATAGTTATGATACAGGAGACACACCTGGAAAGAACTAAACATGTGAATTTGAAAAAGAAAGGTTTTCATGATGGTTATTCAGTGGAATACCTGGGATAAAGGAAAAGAAGAGTACTTATATTAATTTAAGAGGAGCTAAAATAGTGATAGAAGAGGATAAAAAGGATAATAATGGTAGAGTTCTAGTACTAAGGGGCTACTGGCAAGGGAAGAGGAGGAGGAGGAGGATTACACCGGCATGTATTTATATTCCACGTAAAACTGCTGTAATGGAGCTTAAGAAAATTCTGTGAGAAATAATTAGCTTTCTGTAAGGACTATTATGTATAGGTGGGAACTGTAATTTAATTTGCACCCTTGAAGATGTGTCTGGGGGGTCAAGAAGGGAAAATGTAACAAAGGAGAGTAAATATTTGAAGACATTTATGAAGATATTTGGCATGGAAGATGTGAATTCAGTACTAGGAGTTCAGAGTGAATTTATATATTATTTCTCAAAATACAAAAACTGGGCTAGGTTAGGCAGAATTTACATTTCACAGGAACATGTGCATTTAATTTAAAGTCTTGATACATACCCAATAATCAGAGGAGAAGTTGTGGATATCAATTAATAAAGATCATGCGCCAATAATAACTAAAATAAAAACACAGGGTAATGAAATAAAAAATAGACACTGGAACTTTCTCACCTATCTGTTGAAAAGAGAGGAATATAAAGAATGGATAGTGGAAATTATTCAGGAGCTGTTAGAGAAGATAGAAATTTCTTCTGGAAATATAGCTAGGGAGTGGGCTACATGAAAGTGGATTTTAAAATAGGGTAGAAATAAAAGAACGAGAGATACAGTTAAGAAGTAAAACAAATTATTTAAAGGAACTGGCAAATATTAAAGTATTGCAGAATAGGGGGAATCTCACAGAACAAGAAGAGGAGCAACTGCAGAATGCTAAACAGAAAATAAGGGATTACCTCGAGAATATGCATGAGTTTAGAAAGATTGCTGTTAAGCAACTGTTTTTTTGATAACTCTAGAGCACAAAAATGTTTAGTACAATGACTCAGGCAAGAGAAAGTAAAAAGGACTGTCTCGATGTTTAGGGAGCCTATAAAAAGAGATCCTGTATAGGTATTAGAAATATTTTGGAAATTCTATAAAAGTCTGTATAAAGCAGAGAAATCTGGAAATCAAGAAAAGGTACAAATCGAATATTTATGTACGAATTAAATATGCCAAGGTTAGAGGTAAATGAGGTTCAATTACTAACAATTAGGATAGGAGGAGATGAGATAAAAATGGTGATTGTATAACCAATCCACAGGAAAGTCCCCAGGAATAGATGGTATTCCTGTGGAAGTTTGGAGTCTGGAAGGGACAAAACTGATAAAGATTTGGAAGGTTTTGTTTAACAGTATTTTAAGAGGAGGAGAATTAACAACATCATGGAAGCAAATGGTCGTAGCTGTAATACCTAAAGAGTGTAAAGACCCATCAGATCCAGCTTCATACAGGCCTGTTTCAATACTAAACCATGAGTATAAAGTGTTTATGTCTATAATGGTTAAAAGAATGGCAACAGTGATGCTAAAATTGATAGATATGGATCAGTGTGGTTTTGTGGAGGGGAGGCAAACATTTGACAGTATTAACAGAGCACTGATAATCCAGAGGGAAGCAGAATGTAAGAAAATACCACTGTAGCTGGTGGGTCTTGATGCAGAGAAAGCATTTGACATGGTAGGTTTGGACTTTATGAGCAGGGCAATAGAAGCATTTGCATTCCCTGATAAAATTCTAAGGTTGATTAGGAGGATATATGAGGGATCAGAGGTAAAAATTAAAGTAGGTAGGTTCCTCTCTGATAATTTCTGCTTGAGCAGGGGAACCAGGCAGGGGTGTTCTGTTTCCCTTTGTTATTTGCATTATATTTCGAACCATTGGCAAAGAAAATTCAAGGATACAATTGGTATAATAGTCAAAAAAAGCTGGCTGCATCTGCAGATGATATTATTTTATACCTGATAAAACCAGAAAGGGACATTTCAATGTTGTGGGACATATTAGATGGTTTCAAATCTTTTCAGGATGCAAAATTAATGAAGCTAAAACAAAGGCAATTGTTGTAAATTATGTACCCATACACAAATTGGCTCAGCAATAAAATGATGTATTTTGAAATATGGATTAAAAATGATTCCAGTGTGGCAGTTAAGTATATGTGGGAAGAGACTAAACAAAAGATAATACAAAAACTGAGAAACTGGAAGCTCTGTTATATGGATATGGATAGTAAGATACAAGCAGTTACATTTTTTAGTCCCTTTAGTCTTATACACAGGTCAGGCATATTTTTATCAATCAGAGGAGATGTTGTAGATAGCAATTGATAAAGAGCTGAAGGATTTTATCTAGGAGGGGAAGATGGCAAGAGTCAAATGAGATAAGCTGATTCTTCCGATAGAACAAGGTGGATTGGGAATACCCGATTTTAAGATACACGTTTAAGGCTCCTTTACATAGCACAAATAGCACAAGCAGAAGCCTATAGTTCAAAATGGAAAGGGATGATGATGAAACATAGGTTCATAGGTTGGTACTAGGCTATCAGCCCTAGGGCCTATACAAGCCTAGCCATAACAGTTTCCTGGCTATTTCTTCCCACACTATTTACTTCCCTGGACCCCTATCTAGCAGGGCAACTGACATGATCCCCGGGGTGAATTTCCTTTCTCCCATCCAATCGTCAAGGTTCCTTTTGAAGAGGGCCAAAGAGGCACTCTGCTTGACATGTATGGGCAATCTATTCCAGAGTCTGGGGAGTCTCTGGGTCAGGAACCTATCCCTCCAGCATGTTTTGTTTATTGTTATGACAAGGTTTAGATCCCTGGAGCGTGTGCCTCTGAGGGATTGGGATTTCTTTAAGTGTAGCATGTCCAACAGCTCTGGGTTTGACATGGCCTTGTATGTTAAGCAGAGATCACCTCTGGATAGACGATATGCGACAGGGTATAGCTGGAGTTTTTTAAGGCGGTCAGCGTAGGGCATCTGCTTTAGGCCTGTGATTCTTTTAGTGAGGTATTTCTGCAGCCTTTTCAGTTGTTGCAGATGTCTTGAGAGGTACATACCAAACGGGGCATTGTATTCTATAATGGGTCTAATGAGGGATGAGTACAGTGGGACAATGACCTCCTTTTTTCTGGATGAAAAGTCCTTAGTGATGAGGTGTGCCACATAGAAGGATTTCCTGACTGTTGTGGCGATGTGGTTATCGAAAGTGAGACCACTGTCCACCTATGTCCCTAAGTCTCTTATCACATCTATAACGGGGAGACTGGGATTTTGGGTGCAGATCATTAAGGAGAATAACAATAATCATACAAAATATTATATTCATAAAATAGCAAAAGTATTCTAAGAACTAAGCCAACATGGGAATGGAGAAAGGAGATTCTACTGATAGGGATGACTGCAATTAGGGATACAGACAATAGGCAAGAGGGTGCTTGAATTTATTGAAGAAAACTGACAAAGGAACCAAGGTATTGGGAACAAATAAATAGAGAGGGAAAGGTAATAGAATGGGAAGATGCCAAGAATTTATTTGGACTGCTGGTTAGAGATTGCTTTCCCTATCAAGGATTGTTATCAGAGTATAGGCAAAGTGAAAGAAATAGGGTGGCCCCAAATGAAAGACCAGCACTGGTAGAGTTTTTGTAAACTCTAGAATAGAAGCTGCTGTTAAAAAAGTTATAATTAGTAGAGCATATAAAATATTGCATGATAACTCTAGGAATCAGAGGAGGTTATAAAGGATTGGGAGGAGAAACTGGATAAGCACTTCACAAAGAAACAATGGGGGTATAGATGTATGTATATTTATTTATTTATTTATCCATTTATTTATTTGACATTTGTTTGCTGGGATAGTCTGACTGGGCCAAAAAGAACCCATTTTCAGCAGAGTCCCGGGGAGAAAAGCTCCAAATTATAGAGATATACAAACTTTGAATACATAAAAATTATACAGAGATATGGAATTAACATGTGTTAAAAGAAATAGAATACAGAGTAATAAATAAAATAAAAGTTATACAGTAACATGATAATTGCAAAAGTTCCAAGAAGTAAGCACATTGCTGTATTTGGTAACTAGTCATTATATTTAAATATATACAAGTAAAAGACACAGTTAAGAGACAGTTTGAAGAAGTTCAGAAGATTATAGAGAGATTTAGTGATGATTCATGTCTCCCAAATATGCAACAAAATCTAGAAGATTTAGAACTTTTGCTTGGAAATGTTTACATAGGTATATTTATATAGCTCAAGTAGACTCCAGAGAATCTTTCTTCAGGAAGACAGAAAATGTTGGTGGTGTCATATTTTCTGGGCGTGTAATGAGTTAGCAGACTTTAAAGCCAAACCCTATTTCTCTGGCACTATTAGTATAGAAAATAACACATACAAGAATGATTCTAATATGATTAGGTTTCCAGTGACCTATTCTAGTAACATCAGGAGATTTTGCTCAATTTTTGAAAAAACTGGAACATCTTAAGGTCAATCAGTGAACTGGATGGGGTTATTGATGATAGACCACATTTTTGTTTTAGTAACAAGAAATCTCTTAAAAGACAACTTTGTTATAAAACAAGGAACAACAGATGCTTAATAACATCTCAAAGCATTGGCACATTTCCATGCAGGAGGTGCATGGCATGTAGCTATCTGTATAGTAAACCTACCTTTTCACACCCCACTTTGAATTTTGATATAGAAATTAATTTCTATGCAGACTGTAAAACACAGCACTTAGTTTACTTCAGTTTTTGTACTAAATGTTTCATTTTTTACATAGGGAAAACCAACAGATGCCTCAAAGAATGTGTATTACAACATTTAAGAGATATAACTAACAAGAAGGATACTAATGCTCTAGCAAAATGTGTTAACTGAGGACACACATATATTTAATTTTATGGTGCTAGAGATTATTGAACAAAACATTAGAGGGGGTGATATAAACAACAGAATAGAAGAAATAGAGCAGAAATGGATACTGCAACTACAGGCAGATAAACCACCAGGGCTAAATGGTGTAGTTTCATTGAAACCCTTCCTGAAAGCTAGGTCTCTGAAACATTGAATTTATTGGTTTAATTATATGACACATTTTTTATTACTATTTTTTGTATACTGCTTTAAAGCTTAGAATTTTTTTAATTGTTATTAATTAATGATGTCATATCGAATGTGGTATCTGATTGGTCAGTATTAATTTAAATGTAGTTGTTTTATTTGTATGAATGGAGTCTGAAGAAGCGATTAGTTGTAAATCGTGAAAGCGCTAACTCTTATATGTTTTATTAAAACTGTTTGAATTCACAGAGCCGTGGTCAGTTTGTTGCTTTATTTTTATTTTAATTCTGCTCTGAGGTGTAAACCGGGTGTTTATCCAGTTTGTGGAATTTGTTTTGCAGACTTTAAAGATTCCCTGCAGACTACTCTGTCAGCGATACTGGGTGAGCAAATTGGTGTATCTATGGAAATGATTATTCTGAGCTGTAATACAGAATTGGAATTGCCTAAATGTAGTAAGGTCTTGCTGAGCCTAATTATGATGGCTACTAGAAAATGGAAATCAAAGTCTAAACCAACTGAACTAGAAATAATGAATATAGTAACAGAGATAAAACAGCTAGAACTGGGATCTTTAGAAAAGGCCAGGAGCAAATCACACATGAAAAAGTGGGAATTATGGGAACGATACATGCAGGGGAGGAATGAGGTTTAAAAGAAGGCAGGATTTGAATGAGATATGTAATGTTTGACTGACAATGATTGGGTAGATTATAAGTGATGCATAACCCTTGCAACTAAAAGTTTGTCAATATGGTTTGTGATGTTTAATGCTTGCAACTAAGATTATGTCAATATGGTTTGTTTTTATTTATATAAATGTGTGATTTCCTATGTCATATGAGATAATTTAATACAGATGTTTCATGTTTAAAAACAAGGACCATATGATCAATTTTCCAAAAAGTTGACAACACAAAACAGCAAAAATCTCTGTTTTTGCAGGGACCAAGCCTCCCTGCACTGCCCATGGGGGGGGTGTGCTGTGTCCCCCTCCCTCTGCATATTATATATATCGACTCCGAGATTGCACTACAGTGGGTAAAAGGGTAAATTCACTTTCTTTTCCACTTTTCCTACTTCTTGTGCCTCCTTTTCCTTCCCTTTTAGGATTGAAAGAGATGTTAACATATAGGGACATCATAGCAATGCAACTGTAACTAAGATATAGCTGCTTGTAGTCTATGGCAGGTGATGTCATCCTGCTAATGAACATAGATGCCCACACAGTGTAGCTGCTATGAGCAGTGCCTTCTACTGAGTACAGGTGTTTGCGTTTTTTTTCACTAGATTGTACTGTGTGACACATACCAGCACTGTATTGTTTACTTCACTGTTTTGTCTTTTTGCATAGCTGCACTTCATAGCTAGGCCCAGTTGCATACTTGCTGTCCAGCACATTTACAAACCCTTAAGCACAGCTAAGTTGCCCGTAATCACTGCATGTTTTCATTTGGATATTCATTGCTCCCTTCTGGTCACATGCTGCTGCTTAGCTGCGTAAGCCTTGTAGAGACAAGCAATACATGTCTGTGCATACCACTGAAAATGTCACTAAAGTTGTCTATGATGCTGTGCAGTGTGGACATTAACTGTTATCACAATATATTTTTTTATTTATATTTGCATAAATGAGTTAATTACATATCATTAACAATAATTTTGTAAAGTGGCTTGATGGGAGACAGAAAAGTGCACTGTGCTGTATAGTTTGCAGATTGTTTCTTAGTCACTATAAAGAAATGCAATATTTCTATCATTTATATTAATATTGCCTAAAGCAAATGACATAGAAGTTATTATATATTATACCATGACCCCCCCATTATTATTCCAAAAATGTGCACTGATTAGTTATACTAATCGGACTTTTTCCATTAGTATAACTCTCTTTAAACACTGTCTCACTATGTTAAATAGGATTAACATAGGGAGACAGCTAAACCCATTTAGCATAGCGAGACAGGTTTTAAAAAAAAGCAACGGAGAAAGCAAGATGAGTTTAACATAGCGAGACAGTTTTAAAATAAGCAACGGACATCTCCGTTGCTTATTTTAAAAAGCAACGGAGATCTTGCTTTCTCTGTTGCTTTTGGGGCAACAAACAGGCATTATACTATGCCATTATTTAAAAAAAAATAAGTTTTTCTTTTCTTAAATAATATCATGGTAGCAATACCATTTCGTGGGGTGTGGGTACGGTATTTTTGTTTTTTCCCTTGGGTCACTTCCTTGGGGGACCACGCACACTGCCCGGGGGGGTAAATCCATAGCCCAGCCCTAATAGTTTTTTTTAAATAATAATGTCATGGTATAATAATACTACTACTGGGTGTGGTAATGTAATGCTGGTTTTTTTACTTGTTGGCTGTTTTCGGGCCTCGCCCTTGGGACCAACCAACCCAAACAGATGATAAATCGGCACCCATGGGACCTCTATCATATATAGTACCTGCTGAAACACTAGGTGGTGCTGGAGAAAATTTTCACTGATAGTTGCACTGTAATTTGACCAGTTTCAAATGTATTGAGTGTTATTTAGGAATTTACTCATTCTCAACTCTAAAAAAGACCAAACTCTTATTATTTTTCCCTCCATCTCTCTCTCACCTCAAATCCACCTTTACTATTACTTCCTCTAATAAAACTGTTATCCAACCTGAAGCTCACACTAAACTCCTTGGGGTCATCATAGATGATGAACTCAAATTCAACTTGCACATCCTCCAAAGCATACAAAAAAAATCACCAGAAACTTGGTTTACTGTATCACAACAAAAAATTTCTAACTACAAATGCCAAACTTTCCCTTGCACAAGCTCTTCTCCTCCCCTCCCTTCCCTATGTTGCCCCAGTACTCACCAACATCCAAACTACTACTTTAAACAAACTCCAACAAACTTACCACAAGATAGCTAGATTTATCACAAACTCTCCATACAAAACACATCACTGCCTTGCCCTAAATACTCTCCACCGGATAGAATTCCCCCATCTTCTACTGCTGTTGCAACTTCAAATGTTACACTTCATTCTGTACAAACCTTCATCCTGCCCTGCTCTCTCTTCCTAAATCTCTAGCTACACTCCTCCACGGACTCTCCTTAACTCTAATCAGCAACTACTACAAATCTACCAACCCAAGAAAATAGTTGGCAAAATTCTATATAAACACTCGGTCGCCCAAGCCTGAAACAAACTTCCAAGAGACATTTGTTCCATCATTCACCCATCCCACTTTAAAGAAAAACTCAAACTTAATCTGCCCAACTCAAAAACATGTCCTTGTCAAGCCCCTACTTAAGCTCCCCACAACCCTACTATATACCTTTTCAGTCCCTCCACATACAGCTAAGTACTCCACTGTTGTGGATACTTATTAAACTCTACAATCAATACTGTTGGACTTTTTTAAATATGTAAATATATATTTTTTAGTCTGTAAAAATATTGATATGTATATAGCATGTGTTTGTATTTCTGCTTTGTCTCTCTAACATTCTTGTATAACTGATTTTGACCATATTTTTGACTCAAATGTTTAATTCTCTGTAAACTGTTTGTTTTTTTTTTTTTTGCAGCTTTTCTCCTTGAGTCTCCACTGAAAATGGGCCACAAGCCCAGCTGGACCAACCCGGTTAGCAAATGTCAATAAATAAAATAAAATACATATATATATATATATATATATATATATATATATATATATATATATAGTTCTACCTGAGTTAGTCGACAGCTTAGAACACCGACAACAAGATTGACAATGAAGAAGACCGTGCCAGAACATCGACAATGCAGAAGACCGACACGACGGATGACAACACCGGGATGCCGTGGATATTGACGGTCTGTGGGGATAGGGGTGGGTTAAGAAGTGAGTTAGGTTAGGGAGCAGGTTAGGGACAGACTTTGGGATATGTGTGTGGTTTGTGGAATGGTATGTGAGGTTTCATGTTAATGCACCTATGTCAGGTATATATATATATATATATATATATATATATATATATTATTAATTATGCAAATATGTAAACTGTTTCATTAATTCATTCCTTCATTCTTCAATGATCTGCTTAATAAATTTCTGGGTCATAGGTGAGCTGAGCCTATCCTGTAACTTACTGTGTACATGGCTATTGAATGATGTGCTAACCCATCAGAAAAGACACACACACACACACACACACACACACACACACACACACACACACACACACACACACACACACACACACACACAATGCACACCTATAGGCAATTTGGAAATTCACCATTTCACCTGTAGCACATCTTTGGGATGTGACAGCAAACTGGAGTACCCACAAAAAAAAACGTGGATATAGTGGATACACAGACTTTTCATAAAAGGTACTGAGGCTGAAAACTGAATTGAAAATGAAGTGCTGCAAGGCAGCAATGTTAACCACTTCCATCCATTTATATGTACAAATCACATCCAGCTCTTATAATGACCCTGAGAACAGCCACCATCTATGGATTTACTGGACAAGTAGACAATGGAAGCAGATTTCTAGGCTTTTCTTCCACGTCACTGCACTTTTACTATCTATAAAATAAGTATCCAAAAATAAGTTGTTTGCAATCTAAAACCTCAAGTATTAATGAACAAAATTGCTAAATATACTACATTTCTAGCCTGGTTTAATGGATACCACATTTTCTGAATATTTTCAGGAAAAGTATAAACCAGGAATGCTTTGTGTTGTAGCATGTTATAAACCGATGGAAGTACTTTGAACTTATTGACTACCATCATCATAAAGAAGATTTTTTTTCTGAACAACATTGCTGTTTCTACATTTTTAAAGCACTGTTCACATGCTATTTACTATTGCTTGACTTCTGCGTTTTTTTAATCTCATTTTTCAGACAAGGCACTAAAATCTGATGATGTGCATAGCCTGCTGGGGTATTACTTTCCACATTGCTGGGATTGAATGAGATAGATGTATGTAGCCTGAATGTTTACTTCCAGTGTTGAATGTTTGCTGCAATTTATGTCTTTTCAGAACTTTAGAACATTTCTAACACCAAATGTATATGTCCTGTTGACTCGTATACTGTTTGCCTATTAACTTCTAGAATACAGAGGAGGTTTGCCTTGAACTAATCTGGAATAAGTTAAACGTTACTTAATAAATTAGATTTATGATGCATGTCTTGGATTCCTCAGTGCCACATAGAACTTCAGTTGTATCAAGGCCTTTTACTAGGAATACCAAAATAAATGTTATAATTTGGTGTTATTTCTTTTATTATACCATAGTTTAGGTAGTCCTACAGCTTCTAAGAAATCTGATGTATGATAAGCAGACCCATTCTGGGAATATTGTGAATAACCACTATGGACATATGTACTGTTACTCTAATGAAGCACCATTAAAATTAAAGTGAGTCATGAAGCTTGGCACCAAAGATAATACAGGCTGTTTAGTTCTGAGATGCTTACAATGATCCAAGTATTACTATGCTAAAAGAAAACTTGTCAAAGTTCAGAGAAAAACATAGCATGCGAGTACTTTGGATTTCTCAAAACATATATTAAAAAGTAAGTAACTTTGTGTATCCCTGTATATCATACCATTTTCTTTACTCCCAGCTACTGACCATCAGCCCCCCCCCATAACACGAGTGAGAGAGCCATGATCCAAGCTGTTATAAAGGATGTTCATGAGACAGCCATCTATGGACCATCAGCCTTTCTGTGGCCAACCTCCATCTGGACTGTGCAGGCTTGCAGGCTTGCAGGCTATGAACCCCAGACAGGAGAGCTGTTGTCACCAACCATCCTCTCCCTGACTTAGCCGCTACTACTGCCACTTCTTCCAACCTGTTTGAGGGCCCTGTCCTAGAAGCTGTCATTAGCAATGACCAATGGAACATTTCTAACAAGTCTTTATCCCTCCCTGAAGAGGCTGTTATTAGTGTATGTATAGAAACCCAAACGCAAACAGAAACTAGTAAAGAAAAACAAAAAACAGCTTGCGGGAAACAAATTCGAATTCAAGGTTTACTTGTAGTGAACACGATTGTACAAAACTTTAAGCACAATAGTAAAAACGCTTTTCGTTTGCACTGAAGCAAACTTCCTCAGAAGACCTTGTGAGTAAAAGCACCACAAATTTAAATTAATTACTCTGCTGACATCACAGATTCATTGCCATACTGCATTGTAAAATTTAAAGTTGTAGGTCATAAAATTCTCAAAAACCACTCAACGTCTCTAAAACCCACTTTAAAGTGTCAAAGACCAAATATATTTTACATATTCTACAAACAAAATGTTTAAAATTGTATGGAAAAAATGTATATATGTAATATGTAAGTAGACATAAGAATGTATATATGTTTATATAAATATATAAAAAGTATGTAATTTTATATATATGTATGTAAAAATCTTTCAGCTAACTTTACTTCCCTTTTGCATATACATAGACTTAAAATTACATTGAAATTTAGTAATATGTTGGCACACAATTTCCATTGTATACTGTGTGTCAAATATACTATCTGCACATATTTTTATTTTTCAAAATACAAGTTACTGAACACGTCATTTAACCCAGGCAGTCTATAAGCATCTAGCCTGATCTGCCATGCTAATTCCAATTCATCTAAAATAATTGGTGTCGGACCCCCTCTTGTTGATATATTTACTTGGTCTATGGCCATGTATGAAAAACTATGACCAGGAAAAAAATGTACGCGCTTTGCCAATGCATTATCCATTTTTCTTTTATTGATTGCGTACTGGTGCTCGTAGACTCTCTCCTGGAGTTTATGCTCCGTTTTCCCGATGTAGAAACCATTGCACTGTTTACACTTTGCAAGGTAAACTATAAACTTGGAGTTGCAATTGAACTTGAATCTCACCTTGTATTTCAAATTATTGACTACAAAATTGTTGGAAGTTTCCATGTACTTGCAATAATTACATGCTTCACATTTAAACATACCAGTTACTTTTGTGGCCTGAAGGTTTACTGATTCAAGAAAATTTTTCAAATTTCTACCCCTTCTAAAAATTATATGGGGTGTGTCTCCTAATCTGTCCCATAACATTGGGCATGATCTAAATAATTCCCAATTTTTCTTTAATATACCCGTTACTAGATGACTATCACAGGTAAATGTAGTGATAAATTTCAAACAGAAGTTATTAACACTACATGATGACCTACTGTCATTTCTATACATAGGGTTTACTATTTCAAGTGGCCTGCTTGATGTATCCACTGTTGTATCACATTGGGTTTTCACTGTTAATATTGGTGAATAGAATCCATTCAATCTTTTACCTGTAACCTCATCTATCAACCTATCAATTAGGTCTTCAGGGTATCCTCAATCTAGAAACATTAGCTTGAGGCAGTCACACTCCCTGTAAAAATCACACAACTGTGTGTTGATGTGAGCCACTCTTACTAATTGGCCTTTCACGACCGAGCGTTTCTGGTGAAATGGGTGGCAACTCGAAAAATGAAGGAAATCATTTGAGTACGTTGCCTTCCTATAGATACTTGCTTGATAACAGTGTAAGGCTCTATTTTTTACTACTAACAGATCCAAGTATGCTATTTCTTCTGTGCCAAATGATGAAGTAAACCTGAGAAAATCTGTTGTACCATTGAGATAGTGCAATAGTTCTGACCCTACCTGGGCTGAACCCTTCACCAATATAAAGATGGCATCCAGGAACCTAGTGTAATAAATGATTTTACTAATTATATCAGAGTTGTTAAACACATACTCTCTCTCCCAGTGGACCATGACAACGTTAGCAGAACTCCCCCCACATGGGGATCCCATAGCAATACCAGATGTTTGCAAATAGAATGATTCCTCAAACATGAAATAATTTTTAGTTAACACCAAGTCCAGCAATTCAATTACTAGGCTAATTTCACTGTTAGATGCACCATTCTGCCTCAATCTGGCAGCTGCCCAGTCGATACCCACTGAGTGGGGAATACAAGTATAAAGATCTTTGACATCTATAGTTAAAAAATTATAATCATTGTTATACTCGATTTTATTTAGGTCCGCTAAGAAGGACCACAAGTCCTTACACACTTGAACCTCTGGCAGTAGGTACTTTTTTAACAAATCATCCACAAATTTTGCTATAGGATATGTGGGTGAATTTCGACCATCAATTAGTGGACGTAAGGGTGGTAAGGCTACACTGTTATGTAGTTTGGGAATCCCAAACACGTAAGGGTACCGTGGATAAAGTACAGAAAAGTAATTGTACATTTTCTGGTCAATACTACCATCGATAAACAGATCTTTAATACATGTATTGATCAACTGGTAGGCTCCGTTCACCTCGGAACGTGAGCTTAGTTGGTAAGCTGATGAGTCAAGTAACTCTTCCATACGAGAGACATAGTCACTGATGTCAAAAATTGCCAACCCACCACTTTTATCTGGTTTACACACCTTTATCCTCTGAGTTTTAATAAAAGCTAAGAAATATTTTTCATCACTAGAAATATTAGATTTCAACACCTTTTTATTAAATCGTTGGATCTGTCTAATGTCCAAACTCACAGATTTGTTCAAATGTTTGTAGGACTGGGTTCAAAGGTGGATTAAAGGTACTTCAGACAAAAAAGGGAAAAGGGTTAGTTGTAGATTTGCCCATCATCAAGGTTAAATTCAACTTTCTCACAAATAATTTAATATCAATGACTGTTTTCACTATGTCTAGTTTCTGAGTTGGTACAAAAGTATGTCCCTTTGACAACAAATTGGCCATGTCTCTGGTGATGTTAGAACTAGAATAGTTGTAAATTTTAAAGTCACTCTTACTGTTAGATATTATCAATGGATTACAAGGGACATTACTGACTTCTCCTTTCCCAGTTGGATCAACCTCGTCTAGCTCACCCGTGTCACCACTGAATAAATCATTGTCAATATTGGAAACCATATTATTCACAAGAACAGTGTTAATTTCAAGGATGATATTATTTTGACTGAGTACACCCGTAGTGTTCAAGGCGTCAGTCAAACTTTCCTGATCAAATACATGACTGTCCTTGTCATGACCAAAATTGGAAAATGATTCCAATACTATTTCCTCCACTTCTTGTTCCTGTTGTTTTGTTTGTTGTTTGACGAAAAAGTTCTTTGCTTCGGTCTTGTTCCTGTACGATTGCCCTCCTGAAAAAACGAATTTTGATTTTGTTGATAACGATTACCTTGGTTCTTGGAGTTAGTGGTAATATTGCATAGTCTTTCACTACGTCTAACACCTGTATCTTCATCTAGAACAGACTGGTTAGGACTGACACCAGACTCTTCACCGGTAACCAACACATCAGTGCTGGTATCCAGATGGATGAAGTTTGGATTAGTGGTACCATTTCCCGGACCAACCCTGGCCAGTTTGTCACCATGCATATTTAAATTAGGTTTAAGCCAAACCTGGGCTGGAGATGGTTTAGGGTAAGCAGTACCCTGTTCATATGCTTTTACATCTCTACTCACTTTTTTGATTTTATTAGATTTTAACTTCATCATGTGGTCATTTATGCTTGAAAATATATGACCTTACTCAAATTTGTAACGATCAAAATTGAGGTCTCGTTTGATTTTACAGTCTAAGTCGGTCGCAAGTTTGGACAAATTGTCCACCCACAAGTTGTAATGTTTGATAATGACCTCTAAAAGTTCGAGACCCTGACGGTCGAATAAATTGACTAAATCCACATGGAAAGGCGAGTCTGCTTCCAACCCCGTCGGAAAATGGTGGCACCTAAGGCCCTTTGATACCATTTTAAGGTTTAAACATTCTTGAAAATATGCAGTTTCAAGCTGTAACTTTTTGATTCTGACTAAATAAGCGTCAAACAATTTCAAGTCAGTCACAATAGTAGAAGGAGCATTATTACCTTCATCCGTTTGAGTTGTTACTGGTATAACTTGAGGAACACGTGAGAAAGAAATCTTTTCAGCTAACCAGAAATCCAATGACAGCTGTAAAGGACTGGCATTATTCAACTCCTCAATCCTATTGTAGCCGTCTGGAGGTGGTATTTCTGACACCAATACTGTAGAAGCAGGGATCCTCTGTTGTAGCTGAATCTGCTGCAAACTGACATGGCCAGGCTGTAAACTATCTGGCCGAATAGAAACAGGTATTTGCTGTTGCGGTTGTATGTGCAGTGGGAGCGCATGACCAGGTTCAAGATTAACTGGACAAGTGCCTGGTATTGAATCCCAAGTCCATGTAGGCAATGAATCCATTTGGGTTTGATGTGTAATCAATGCATCCTTTCCCGGTTGAACATGACTAGTAGTGACAGGCATAGATTTAAAACCAGAACCGAGTAAACAGTTGTCTGGACTGATAAAAGAATATGTCTGAACTGGTTCTTGGCATGCCGGGTTTCCTGTCACCGGTTGAATTTGACTGTGAAGATAACTTTGATTTTCATCCATTTGATCAAGTCTCTTCATGATAGACTCGATCTGAGTGGTGAAAGAATCATATAAGGACTCAATTTTGTTACCGGCATTAACGTTTTTTTTCTTTTCCGGTATTTTTACTGTCTGTGCTGTTGTTGGAATTGCCTGAGGTGATGTTATTTACAGTAGTATCATGCCCAATATCCTGGCTGCTTGTTTGTAAAACTTCACCAACCGTAGAAAACAAACTTTGACTCGCAGCTGTTTCACACGACATGACTAGAAACTCAAACGCAAACAGAAACTAGTAAAGAAAAACAAAAAACAGCTTGCGGGAAACAAATTCGAATTCAAGGTTTACTTGTAATGAACACAATTGTACAAAACTTTAAGCACAAAAGTAAAAACGCTTTTCGTTTGCACTGAAGCAAACTTCTTCAGAAGACCTTGTGATTAAAAGCACCACAAATTTAAATTAAATTAATAAGTTTGGCACAGAAGAAATAGCATACTTGGATCTGTTAGTAGGAAAAACAGAGCCTTAAACTGTTATCAAGCAAGTATCTATAAGATGGCAAAGTACTCAAATGATTTCCTTCATTTTTCGAGTTGCCACCCATTTCACCAGAAACGCTCGGTCGTGAAAGGCCAATAAGTAAGAGCGGCTCGCATCAACACACAGTTGTGTGATTTTTACGGGGAGTGTGACCACCTCAAGCTAATGTTTCTAGATCAAAGATACCCTGAAGACCTAATTGATAGGTTGATAGATGAGGTTACAGGTAAAAGATTGAATGGATTCTATTCACCAATATTGACGGTGAAAACCAAATGTGATACAACAGTGGATAGATCAAGTAGGCCACTTGAAATAGTAAGCCCTATGTATAGAAATGACAGTAGGTCATCATGTAGTGTTAATAACTTCTGTTTGAAATTTATCACTACATTTACCTGTGATAGTCATCTAGTAACGGGTATATTAAAGAAAAATTGGGAATTATTTAGATCATGCCCAATGTTATGGGACAGATTAGGAGACACACCCCATATAATTTTTAGAAGGGGTAGAAATTTGAAAAATGTTCTTGAATCAGTAAACCTTCAGGCCACAAATGCAACTGGTATGTTTAAATGTGAAGCATGTAATTATTGCAAGTACATGGAAACTTCCAACAATTTTGTAGTCAATAATTTGAAATACAAGGTGAGATTCAAGTTCAATTGCAACTCCAAGTTTATAGTTTACCTTGCAAAGTGTAAACAGTGCAATGGTTTCTACATTGGGAAAATGGAGCGTAAACTCCGGGAGAGAGTCTACGAACACCAGTATGCAATCAATAAAAGAAAATGGATAATGCATTGGCAAAGCACGTACATTTTTTTCCTGGTCATAGTTTTTCATACATGGCCATAGAACAAGTAAATATATCCCCAAGAGGGGGTCCAACACCAATTCTTTTAGATGAATTGGAATTAGCATGGCAGATCAGGCTAGATGCCTATGGACTGCCTGGGTTAAATGACATATGTTCAGTAACTTGTATTTTGAAAAATAAAAATATGTGCAGATAGTATATTAGGCACACAGTATACAATGGAAATTGTGTGCCAACATATTACTAAATTTCAATGTAATTTTAAGTCTATGTGTATGCAAAAGTGAAGTAAAGTTAGTTGAAAGATTTTTACATACATATATATAAAATGACATACTTTTTATATATTTATACAAACATATATACATTCTTATGTCTACTTACAAACATATTACATATATACATTTTTTCCATACAATTTAAAAAATTTTGTTTGTATAATATGTAAAATATATTTGGTCTTTGACAGTTTAAAGTGGGTTTTAGAGACGTTGAGTGGTTTTTAAGAAATTTATGAACTACAACTTTAAATTTTACAATGCAGTATGGCAATGAATCTGTGATGTCATCAGAGTAATTAATTTAAATTTTGTGGTGCTTTTAATCACAAGGTCTTCTGAGGAAGTTTGCTTCAGTGCAAACGAAAAGCGTTTTTACTATTGTGCTTAAAGTTTTGTACAATCGTGTTCACTACAAGTAAACCTTGAATTCGAATTTGTTTCCCGCAAGCTGTTTTTTGTTTTTCTTTATTAGTGTATGTATCACAAAGGGCATACTATGCCTTTGGTATACACCTACATCCTAATGCACATGCACCTTTGAGGGCATCTGTCATGGGCTGGGAAGTGTCAAGTATATGTTCCCAGTCCTGATTATTTTTTTGGGCTGTGCAAGCCTCATCTTGCATGGTGGTTGACCAGACTACTGGAACCAACTCTCCATCCCTAAGATTAGTAGCATTACTCACTCCCATCTCTTCTTCTCAGTTCTTCCAGTGGCCCAGCCATTAGCTGAACCAGTGTCAGCTCAGACATAATCTGGACTATCCCCAACACTACATGGCTGGGCACAGTCTATATTTTAACAGTTTCTGACCTATACAAATCAGACATGTTGCCTGCTACTGGCCTCATTCAGCAATATCTCAGTTTACCAGCTGAAGTGTTTGCTGTGTCTTCTGACCATTACATTCTCTGTGAAAGTTATAGGAAGCAGCAATATGTTTCGGTTTTCCCTCTTCTGCCTAGTGCTTTTCCATTTTCATTCATTATGGTCATCTGAGAAAGTGTTCCACCTAAATGTAATCAGTCAGCTGATTGGTTGAAACCTGTTAATACTATTAGAGACATTAATCTTCTTTCTGTCCTTTGTCTGTATATCTGAAGCAGTTGCAGTCTTAGATAAAGGAAATTTAAAATGACAAAGCTGATCAAATTGTCAGAATTTCTTAATTACATTTTTACAGACAGAGAAATAAATTTAATGCCATTCATTGCAGCATGTAGTACATAGTTGATCCTTGCACACAGCCATTCATTTTCTAAAGTGTTTGTCTTAGTGAGGGTTATAGTCTTAACAATCTGAGAAAAGCAAGACAAACTTCCCTGTTTGCAACAATATTCCTTAGCTCACCTGTCATATCACAAAGCAGTCCCTGGCAAACTTTGCCCCATGGGCTGTGCTTAGTAACCTCCAAGGGGGAGACTCTTGGTACCCATTTACCTTAACTGGCTCATCTGAACCCAGAGAAGCAATGATTCTACTCTGAAATCCTTCCAGATAATGAAGCTCCTTATTCTGTGATAGACAATGAAATTACAAACCCTGAGGAGGAACTTTATTTCCAGCAATTGTATCAGTAATTTTATTTTTTTTTCAGTCACTAAGCCAAACATTTAGCCATGGGTGAGAATAGATCAATAGACAGATCAGTCAGATAAGTTCTATGATTCAGCTCTACCTTCACTGCTACAGTCCTGCACACTGGCTACCGTACTGTCATCACTGTTCCCATCCAATCTCCCAATTCTATGTCGTCAGTTGTGAACAAAACCCCAATTTATTTAAACTCTTCCATTTGGAATACCTACTTTTCTAATGTCCAGAGAGCAAGTTATGCTTTTCTAAGTAATACATTTGACTTTAGATTTTGAGGCACTGACTTTTATCCTAAGGTTTGCACATATACTAGTGAACTGTTCTACTGAAAACTGCAATCAGTCACTTCCAACCAAGAAAATGTTATAAAAATAAATCAATATGAACACTACATGTCCTAAGACTTTACGCTGCCCAGACCTTGGCTGTGTACCTTGATATCTACTCCATGAAAGTCACTAATGGGGGAGAGAGACAGGGCATTCCCATTACTAAATTTTACTCTCACCTTGAATGTATTCAACCTAACACTGAAAATATGGTGTAATGCTTAACAGGAACTGAGTACTATTTAGTTTAACTCCCAAACACCATAGTAATATAGCACCTCCTACAAAACATACCTGGATATACAGATACATGTTTTCTCCCGACCCACAAAACACTGTAGAAAGTACTGACATACTCTCCCAAAATATTTATGCACTGACAAATAGTTTTTACTTCTTAGTCTTTTTGGCCCTCAAGCCTACTGACCATCAGATCTGTAATATCAGCCTTGCATATTCACTGCTGTTGAACCTTAACCCACCCCATGGGAGGGACCCTTTTTTCCACTGAACATTAGCCTTCCCATGACATTTCCTTTTTGAAGTATGAAACTGATACTGGGAGTCACAACACATTGAAAATTAAACAATTGCTTAAAAGATGTGAATTCTGACACCCATTGTTATGACTTTAAATCATACACCTCCAATAAGGGAGGCTGCACTTCACCCTCGCACACAAATGCACATTGTCACTACTTTTATATACTGACTTTGAGATTGCTATACCTAAAAGAAAAGATAATAGTCCTAAATGCTACAGCTTTAAACAGTATATATTCTCCCTTATTGCCCTCATATTTTACTGTTTGGAAGACTACAGTTATGGTCCCCAAATCATGAGTAAGCTCTCCCTAGTGACATACCAACAGATAACTTGGTACAGGTGAGAGCTAAGCAGAAGACTAGCCATCATCTATGTAGCCATAAAGCATACCTTTGCCTCTCATCCCACCATTTAGCAGCCCTTATTGGCCAGGGCAGCCAATGATTCAGACCCTTGAATACCTGGATTCATGCCCCAGCCATTCAGGTCAAATTTCTGTGCCATGCTGTTTAACATTCCTTCAACATATTTAAGTAAGAAAAAAAAAACTTTCTTCTTTTTTTAGTCTGTTTGGTTTATTATAAAAAGTTATTTGTTACTGCTCTAAGTTGATGCTGCAAAGTATATTCCCTCATCAGTGTATATTCTGCAAGTTTCTTTATGCAACAGATTGTGAATGCAAATATAACCAGACTTTGATTTCAGCAGAATCCAGCCAGGAAGACTGAGTGTTTAAGAAGACTTCAAATCCATCACAGTAAGCAGCACCATATAATTTTTCAATGGCAAGCCATCTTTTTCAGTGGCAATCTAGCCTGCATTTGAACCTAAAATCTGCATTCATACACAGGGAGAGTGATGGTAAGCCCTGCAGAGGGTCACTTCAGTCAAATTGTAGTAATATTTGTATGTTTGTGTAAATCCTAAACAGAAGTATTCCAGTTTATGCAGCTTGCAGTAGTAAAGTTTTTTAGACGTCTAAATCCGGAGTGAGACTAGTTCAAGAAAGTTGCAGTGTCATTAATTCTTCATTAAAGGTGGATATCTACTTATACAGCAGTCCACTGCCTGTTGTACTTCACCAGCTTCTCAAGTGATTCTGAAAAATTTCCAGCCATCAGCAACAACAGCCTGATCACCTGTTTTCTTGCTAACTGGTAAGACTTTTTTCTGTGTCACATTTTTAGTGTGGATGCTATTAGACAGTTTGTATATTATTAGACAGTTTGGATGTTATTAGACAGTGTGGATATTATTTATAATTCATGCAGGAGTAAACCAAGCTTTAGTAAATTGCAATGTTGGTATACACAGCACATCAGTAAATGTAAAACCTTATTAGGGCAGGTTGATAATAAGGCATTATGCAAATGTATTACAATATTTGACTGGTATCTCAAAGAAAACCATGTGAAATATGACAAATGTTTATTGTGTGCTTCAACAAAAACTGCATTTTGTGTATTATGCCATAAAAAGTATTGCATCATATTGTTAAAAAAATAGACTGTGAAGACAGATCTGTTCATCATAAAGAATTAACTAAGGGTAAAGTGTTTCTATTATGTTCATATGTTGGACAGTTATGTTCTGTCACCAGATGTGAAAGGTTTTTTTTATCTCAGCATTACAACAGTCAAATCAGTTATTGATAGAACCTCCAGTACATTTTGTTACAAAAGAATATAATAAACTTCTAAAAGACAGACACAATGAGTTCAGGAAGCTTAGACAAGTTAAACATACATTTTTTTCAAAAGTGCATAGGAGTTTTAGATTCAGCAGAACAGCTTATTAAAGAATGTCAGAAAGACCATGCAACACTACAGGAAACTATTCAACAGCAGTTGCAGGATAAAGGAAATAAATTAGCTGAACTGACAGAGACTGGGAACTTCCTGCATACACAGCTAATCTGTGTAAAAGAAATATATTTTATAATATGTTTATGTTTTGAAAATGGTTAAATATACATGGTAGGATGGTAGGATCTGAATCTGGACAAATCATCCTTACATATTTAAAACCTCCATTCAGTTAAAGCAAGACATTCAGTAGTACAGTAAAGTAGACCATATAACTGCTATTCTAATAGCATAGTCAAAAGGTACACAACAGTTTTAGTGTATAAAAATTAAATAAAAATAGTTACATGAAACAGTTCTAGTACATGAAATTAAATAAAAAATAGTTAATAATAAGAGTAAAGATTTCACATCACAAGACTGACATGCTTGTATAAAGATATACAGATACAAGACAGACATGCATGTATGTTCTTTTCATCTAGAGTACATTTGTTTACAATGCACAAAAGCAAAAGGCAGACAACAGCAAATATAAATAATGTAAATATAAACATGTGTTAGTTAAGCTAATATCTATTTTGTTTTTTTACATTTTTTTATAATTGTATAGTAACACCAACCAGTTAAAGTTCTGAATTTTAAAAAGAAAATCACAGACGGTGTTAAAGTTTTTGTAAAATTAATGGCAGGACAGTTAAATAGATAAATAAAAAAATACTGAAATCCATGTAAGCTAATTGTAATGTAGTATAAATGCATAGTTATGCAAATCACAATCAAATTAAAGGAAAAAATGCTAGAAGAATTAACTATAGTTTATAGAGTATAGTTTGTGAGCTCAGAACTTCCTAGACTGAATGAATAGTTACAGGAAATGTTAGAAATGTTAGAAATGTTAGAAAGATAAGATAAACAAGACTAATTGCCAGACAAGTAGCTTGAGTTTTTCTAAAACATCATTGTTATTAAAACATAATTGTTAAAATGTTTACAGGCAACACTATTTGGTAATTGTAATAAAATGTCACAATTGTGCATATATGTCACTGATAATCTGTTTGCAAGTAAAGGTTAAAAGTAAAAAAAACTCAGTTGCATCAAGTACAGCCAGCAGATGGGCTATAGTATACATATACAGTTCAAATCAATTATGCAGAAGGGTAAATCCTACTAGTGGTAGTAAACAGCAAAAGCTTTATAAAAAATGATCAAATCAGATAAAAATCCAAAGTTTGTTATTAACCTACTAAAATAACATTTTATTCTCACAGCATAAAGCAGGTAAACAGTGCTGCAGTACTACAGAGGGAGATGTACTTTCTGAGTTTTACACTGACTGTATAAGCAGTACTGCACAAGGGTTTGAAATAAAGCTACAGAAAAAAATAAACAAGGGTCTAAAATAAAGCTACAGGAAGAAATATCTCATTCCTTCTTGACAATACTCTTTTAGGGGGAGGGAAAAACAGGTATTAGTGTATTAAAAATACTGGTAAACTGGATTAAACCTGACAGGATAAGATATTTTTAATTTTGTTAATAGCTATCATAATGGTTATTATTGTATTGTTTAGTATTAAATTGTATTTACAACCTGTTAAACTGTAAAGCTATACAAGAGATGGTTTAAAAAACAAGAGATGGCTTAAAATTGCTTTATTATAGCTATAGAAGAGAAGATAAAGATATGTAAAAAATTGAATAAGATTGGTCACTATTTTTAATATGTTTTTTGCAAAACAATGTTGGTATAAAAAAGCATGAATATTTTTAATTGTTGAGTATGTAGGTTAAAATAACAGGACATATGCCTCTGGTGCCAGTTCTGCTAGATATTTCTAAAGAGACACAAACATTTTCCAAAATTTTGCTTAATATTAATGTTATTAAATTTGTAAGATTAGACTAAATGTACTTTATAGTCTTTGTATGTACAAATGCAGAAAAAATCAGTACAAATGATAGTCTTTGTATGTACAAATGCAGAAGAATTCAGTACAAATGAAATTAATGTCTAGTAATGAATATGTGTGAAAAACCATATTTAAAGAAAAAAAATGGGTCCAGGGTACCTACTAGATTGAAATGCATGAATAGCAAACAGTCTGTGTAAATACATACTGTACAGGATACATTGTAATAAGTTCAAAAGTAATTTGTCAAGTTGTAATATCACTGGTTTTACCCCAGTTAGAGGAAAATTATATTAAAATATTGTACTCATACAGCTAATGGACTAATATGTACATAACATTCTTTAGTGTAAATATACTAAAATAATTGCTTTCAAATATTTATTATCTAAGCCCAGTTCAGTATTTTACCAAGGTGTTAATGGGCAGTTCATAAACACAATGTGATGGTTAAAATGACATTGAAACTGTATATTTTCAGTGGTGTATACATGTTTGCAGTAGCACATAGTTCTTGTCTCTTATAGTTAATTCAACAGTTGCAAAGAGTAAATGAAACAGTTCTAAATCATAAATGAAATTCTGTGGTTGTAAAAGAATAAATTAATCAAGTTAAAAAATAAAATTAAAGCAGACACAACTCATAACTGATAAAATATTTTCACAGAATGGTCTGTAAAAGAAAAAGTTGTTAGATACATTCAGTTTTGGTAGTAATACTTGATATCATTGTAAAATTGCATTTTGATTTGTTGTATCAAAAGAAGACTAAAGGTTTTGTTTCTTAATGTGTTTTCTATATAATATAATCAAAAATACATATCAGTATAAAGTGTTTTGAGTACATTAAAATAAAAAAGAAGGAATTGTAAGATTATGCTCAACAGGGTTTTAAGGTTGAAAGTAATTCTGTTAAAATAAGGTATAACATAAAGCTTGCCTAAATGCAGAAACAGAGTTTAGTAATATGTGATCAGCATCCATACTAAATGACCATGGCTTGAAAAATAAGGAATCTGCTGAATGGACATTTTTCCCCTTACAGACTTAAAAACAGGATGTATGCAAGAGCAAAAATGCAAAATCTGCTTTTAAAGAACACTGTGACAATCTGTTTCCTTAAAAACATGTTTTTCTGCATATAAAAAGAATGGACAACAGGACATCAGCATTGGCACAAGAACAGATGTTCTTATACAAAGATCCAAATAGAATACAGGATGTTCACACTGTCAGAAAAGCTGGCCTCTTATAAATTCAGCAAAAATGTGACAAGACATTGTTAAACAAGGAAGCTTAAAAATTATATTATTAAGTCAGCAGTTTGCGTCAGCATCTGCAACAATTAGCATTGTTTCTACAGGATGAGCAATTCTCCAAAACAGAGTACCAAGAGGAAATGTAAATGTAAGTGCATGATTATAAAGATCTGTATTAATCCAGTTATGTTAGGGGTATTGGTAGAGACACATTTGTCTCAAGTTAAATGTTATATCTCTCACATCATCTGTACTATATGAGAAGTAAAGTGGAACAGTACTTTAAGCTGCAACGTTAGTCCATTTGGTTTATTATAAAAAGTTATTTGTTACTGCTCTAAGTTGATGCTGCAAAGTATATTCTCTCATCAGTGTATATTCTGCAAGTTTCTGTATGCAACAGACTGTGAATGCAAATATAACCAGACTTTGATTTCAGCAGAATCCAGCCAGCAAGACTGAGTGTCTTAAGAAGACTTCAAATCCATCACAGAAAGCAGCACCATATAATTTTTCAGTTATCAAAGACTTGAGCACATTTTTTGACAGTGAGTTTACCTTTGACCATCATGTAGCCATGGTTGTTAGGAAATCTGTCTGTCTGGTCAAGCTGAGTTCTAAGGTTATTTCCACCTTTTTGAGGGAAATTGGTTAGGCTTAGAATGGACAGTTAAGGCAGCTAATCTAGTAACTAGCTATGAACCTATGAGCCTAAGTTTGAGGATATTATTATACCTTTCTATACCTTCTTTATCAGAATCATATTTGAATACAGCACTACCTTTGTACCTATCTAGACATATGACTCAGCTGAGAATGCTCTAGCACTTCCCCACAAATGAAAATCAAGACCCTGAGTTCCATTACCTATACAAAACATTTTAGAGCTTTACCTCAAACCTCTGTCACATAAGACTTCTTATGGATGACCTCTTTTGGCCTACAAGGCCTAAAATGACCCTGTCATAAATGGCCTACTTCATAGTCACAAAACAGGCAACATTATAAACAGCTGTTCTAAAAATCTTAACCTTCACTATAACATAAACTAAACCTGCTGTCAAAATCAGTTAACAGTTCCCCTCACAATCTTCCAATGTGACCTGGATGATTAGACGGTTACCTACAAGTACATCCCTGGTCTTGTCCCACAATCTGCCATAGAAAGGAATAGTAATTACTGGGTATTCCAGTATTAAGGCTACAAATGATCTAACTGATCAGTCAGTCATTTACCTAGTATCAACCTATGAATGTATAACATAAGAGAGAACAGTGGAGAGGAAGGAAGAACCTCAGGAATCTCCTGTGTTTAGTGCCAAATAGCCCATCCTAGTGAGCCTGACCCAAGCTACTCATTACTAACACAGACAGCAGCAGTGAGTGGTGCTGCTTGTGAGGTGCTTACACCCAGCATAGGGGAGAGGCATTTATGTGGCTATTACCACCTTGACTCCAGGATATTCCCTGACCTTAGTGTTGACATTAAACAATGGATGTGCAGGTCAGTGATCCAATGCTACTTACCATGCCAGAGATATTGAGTGCATTGTCTGGCATATGTGAGGAACTGTAAGTGCTGTCTGGTCTGTGCGACATCCTGCAGTGCATGCAGACTGGCATGGCATATAGGGATCTGGAGGAGGCGTGCCTACTATGGTAAGATATGGCCATGTTGTCAGCCATTGGTACATCCATGAGGATATAAGAAAATGCCCATCACTGACATGCAAGGGGTCTATGGCCACAGGCCTTGTTACAAAGATGTCACACACTGTTACAGGGACAGCGCCACTTTCCCCATTATCCATCATTGCCTCCACCCTTAGTCATGGATAATCCACTGGGAAATGATAGATGCTCTTCCAGTGCCACTGCAGAGACATTCTACTGGGCCAGCTGTTCATTCTATCCTTGCAGTGGAAATTAGAAGAGGAATATATAATCATAGAATGGGTTACACCCCCACTGCCAGACAAGCTCTCGTAAGTACAGGTAATAGTAAAGAAAAGCAGTAACAAGGGTTTTAGCTTATTTGTATTTTTATTTATTTTATTAATCTTTTGTTGACCAGGTTAAAACCATTAGGCTAGTAGCCTCTTTTCAGGGGAGACCCAAGGTGGTATTTATACTACTGGGGAAAATTTGGCCAGGGTATTGGGGAACTTCCCCTACTTTTTTTGATAGGTGCTTTGGGATCTTTTACATTCATCTGAGCTACCACCAACTCAGGCAGACTGGACCTCAGTTCAGGAGATAGATCAAGTACTAGTAAAGTACCCAGTTAAAAAAAAATCATAATAAGAACATAATGCAATTGCTGGAAAAATGAACATAAAGAGAGCTCAAACAACACATTATGCACATAATGACACAAGTTGCAGGAATATTGCTAATAGTCCATACACTGTAAATATATTTTATCACTAATACTTATAGGTTCATAGATTAGTACTAAGCTAATTGCCCTTGTGAGCCATTTTAAGCCTAGCCAATTATCCCATGTGAGATTCAAACCTTGCACCTTGTGTTTGTAAGGCAAACACCTTAACCATTAGGCCACCCTCCCAACCACTGCAATGTTTGCTCTGAGAGTGTTGATGGAGAAGTACAGAGAAGGTCAAAATGAGTTGCATTGTGTTTTTGTGGACTTAGAAAAAGCATATGACAGGGTGCCTAGAGAGGAGTTGTGGTATTGTATGAGGACGTCTGGAGTGTCAGAGAAGTATGTAAGAGTGGTACAGGATATGTATGAGGGTAGTGTGACAGCGGTGAGGTCTGTGGTGGGAGTGACGGATGTGTTTAAGGTGGTGGTGGGATTACATCAAAGATCAGCTCTGAGCCCTTTCTTATTTGCAATAGTGATGGACAGGTTGACAGATAAGATCAGACAGGAGTCCCCGTGGACTATGATGTTTGCAGATGACATTGTGATCTGTAGTGAGAGTAGGGAACAGGTGGAGGAGACCCTGGAGAGATGGAGATATGCTCTAGAGAAAAGAGGAATGAAGGTCAGCAGGACTAAGAATAAATGTGTGTGAATGAGAAGGAGGATAGAGGAATGGTGAGGATGCAAGGAGTAGAGCTGGCGAAGGTGGATGAGTTTACATACTTCAGATCAACAGTTCAGAGTAATGGTGAGTGTCAAAGAGGGGTGAAGAAGAGAGTACAGGCATGATGGAGTAGGTGGAGAAGAGTGTCAGGAGTGATTTGTGACAGATGTGTACCAGTAAGAGTGAAAGGGAAGGTCTACAAGAGGGTAGTGAGACCAGCTATGTTATATGGGTTGGAAACAGTGGCAATGACAAAAAGGCAGGAGTTAGAGCTGGATGTGGCAGAGTTAAAGATGTTAAAATTTGCACTGGGTGTGACGAGAGTGGACAGGATTAGGAATAAGTATATTAGAGGGTCAGCCTGGGTTGGAAGGTTTGGAGACAAAGCCAGAGAGGCAAGATTACATTGGTTTAGACATGTGCTGAGGAGGGATGCAGAGTATATTGGTAAAAAGATGTTAAGGATGAAGCTACCAGTTAAAAGGAAAAGAGGAATGCCTAAGATAAGGTTTATGGATGTGGTGAGAGAGGACATGCAGGCGGTTGGTGTGACAGAGCAAGATGCAGAGGACAGGAGGAAATGGAAACAGATGATCTGCTGTGGTGACCCCTAACGGGAACAGCCGAAAGAAGATGATGATGACTTGTAAGTCTTATGAGCTATATTAGCATTGTATTTGAGAAACTAAAATAAAGTATATGTAGGTTCTTACAGGTCTTCCAAACCCTTCAACATCAGCAGAACCACAAGAAAGTTAGGAACAAGAATTTATTTCATTATGCTTCAGAATTCCTTATTAAGATACTCTGTAAAATAGATTCATAGGTGTGTACTAGGCTAATGGCCCTGGGGCCTTTACAAGCCTAGCCCATAGGATTACCCTGGCATAGTGCCACCCCACCTTAGTTCCTAGTGCCTCTGTCAAGTAAAGCCACTGGAGCGATCCCTGTGGTGAATTTTCTATTTCACATCCACTCATCAAGATTTCTCTTGAAGAGGGCCAGTGAGGTGCTCTGCTTGACATGTATGGGAATTATATTCCATAGAATGGGCAGTCTCTGGGTTATGAACCTGTCCCTTCAGTGTGTTCTGTTGATTGTGGTAATGAGGTTGAGGTCTCTGGAGCATGTGGGGAAGAGGGATTGGGATTTCTTTAGATGTAGCATTTCTAACAGAGCTGGGTCAGACATGGCTTTGTAAGTTAAGCAGAGATCGCCTCTAAGTAGGCGATATGAGACAGAATAGTTGGAGTTTTTTTAGTTTGTCAATATAGGGCAAATGTTTAAGGCCTACGATCCTCTTTGTGAGGTATTTTGCAGCCTCTCCAGTTGTTGCAAGGTGTTTAGTGAGGTACATGCCAAATGGGGCATTGTACTCAATTACTGGCCTAATGAAGGAAGAGTAGAGGGAGACAATGACCTCTTTCTTCCTGTATGCAAAACTCTTAGCAATGAGATGTGCCACATAGAAGGACTTTCTGACCACAGTGGCAATGTTGTGGTCAAAAGAGAGGTTGCTGTCAATCTATGTTCCCAGATCTCTTATAATGCCTTCTGTATTCAGTGGACTACCATTGATGTGATAATTCATGGAAACCATGTTTTTCTCAAAGGGGATGAAGACACATTTTTTGGCATTGAGCTTAAGGCCATGGTTTTGACACCAGTCGTTGGTCTCAGTGAGGCCATTCTGCAGGATGTCAGCATCACTTGGGGAGTTAATAATAGCTCCCAACTTGCAATTGTCTGTGAACTTTGCCAGCCAGAGTCCCTTTGTGTTGGCCTGGACTTCAGAGAAGTAGATACCAAACAGGAGAGGACCCAGAACCGAACCCTGTGGGACTCCACTTCTGACTGATCAGCAGTCTGACTTAGAGTCAGCTACTTTCACACTGTGGGTTCTACCTGTGAGCCAGTTTGCAACCCACCTAGTGATATAGGGGTTGATGCCTAGCTTATTGAGTTTTTCTATGATTCCTGAGTGGGGACTGGTATCAAAGGCCTTGGCCAGTTCAAGGTAGGCTGCATGAACCACCTTGCCTTCATCCACAGCTCTGGTGACTAACTCAAAGAAGTCGACCAAGTTGAGCAAGCATGATCTACCCTTCACAAAACCAAACTGTGTGAGATCCAGAGTTTAGAGATTCCCTATATCCTTGTTTATTAGGTCCATGATGATGCGTTACATAGCTTTGCATATCAGACTCGTCACGCTAATGGGGTGATACTTCCCAGGGTCTGTAGTTGCGCCTCCTTTGTAGAGAGGGATGACTGTAGCAGTGCACCATTTGGTAGGGACAGAGCCAGAAGTGACGCTGTGATTGAACAGGGCACACAGGGGAGCTGCCAGTTCACTCTATAGTTCATGTAGAACACATGTAATGCTTTAAAAAAAACTTCATTTTTTCATCTTGGGAACATATTTCATTATTTTTTTGGTGGGGACTTTAATTTTTTTTCAACCTTGGCACTAGTCATCTTCATATTCTTATACTTATCCATTTATATATTAATCCAATTTCTTTGAAATTGTTACATGTTGACAAGATCAATCACAAATGCAAATTTGAAGTTATAAGCATATTTTACATGGGTGATATTACCCCTGTTGATCAGGATGCATCCAGTCCATTGGAGTGTTTTCTTTGTCAAAATGGCTATATGTTCTGTTGATTTCTGTTAATGAAAGTAGTGCTTATGGACTTAGAGTGAGATCAGCAGACAGTGGTGCTAAGGATATTTCCTTATCTCCTGTTTTATACGGTCTCACACTTAAAGTCACTGGGACGTAGAGGGTACAGAAGGGCACCATTATTTCATGGGTCAGTTGTTTGATTCATGGGTCAGTTGTTTGATTCATGGGTCAGTTGTTTGATAAATCTGTTTCTTTATGATGTATTCTGATAAAACTGTATTTCACTGAACTGATAAAACCTTTGTGGATCATGCTTTGAATGTGGACTGTGAAATGATCCCCTTAAAACACTTTTATCACTAAGTTTTGTTCTCCTAGTTTTGTTTCAAGCCCAGACATCTGTATTCCATGTATTAAGTCTCATCTACATGCATTGAGGTAAGTTGGTATTTGTAGTTCATGCAGCTTTGCATTAATGCACTGTGTTTAGTAGTCTTGAGGGCTCTTGAAAAAAAAATCTAAAAATATCACATCTACTTTGGTTCTTTTATCCATTGCCTGCTTAGCATTTACAAAAAGATTTTCTCATGGATATAGAGGTGTTGTATTCCTGCTGATAGTTACACATGTATCCACTGCTCTGTCCCACTACTACTACAAACTGCTTTTGGATACCTTTCTGTTATTGTACATTACATTAAATGGAGTGATCTTTGCTTATTAATTAAATTTCAGGCATCTTTACATGCATGCTTGGGCTTAAAAGTATCTGTTTTTAGTTTTCAGGGATTTTCCCCCTGCTTAAACTGTTAATAAACTAAAGAAGCCAACTAATCCTGTAGACATCTACTTGAGGTACCCACTAATTATAACCATAATTCCTGATTTTTCTTTTTAATAGAGCTACAGTTTCTTATACTTTGTTATTATTTATAAGTGGCATATTTCTTTGCCTCTTATTTTCACCTCTACCCAAAACAAAAGGGTTTTGGGAAGTGATCCTTAAAAACTGTATTGTATTTAAGGTTTCTTAAGTTCCTATTGTATAATTCAATAATCCTGTATTGATTTGTGTCATTGATATTTTCAATTTTGAAAGCATCACTGACAGATTTCTGTCCTTTTTAGTCATTTGCCCCATTGACATCATCTGATCTGAATCCAAACTGCTCATTTTTTGTATTGCTCTTTATTGTTTTTGCATTTAATAAATGTCTTTATTTTTCTATAATGTTTTCATCAAGCTTTTGATTTTATGTTAATAAACGTGGTATTTTTATGAAGAGGCTAGATGGGATGACTAGAAATTAAGAAATTCTGGTAATGAGTATATGGTAAACCATCTGAAAATAGCTGGTAGTTCTGATTATTTTAGGCTGAGGAAGGTGTCGGAAAATGGAATAGGATGTTGATGGCAAAGATTTTGATGGGGTGACAAGGGGGAAGGTTATAGGCAATGGGGGGATACAGAGTTAGACAAGATAAAGAAAAATATATAAAATGTCAGGTCAACAAATGATTAAAAGGTCATTCCTGGAAAAATGAAGAAAACAATTATAGTAAGGCAGAGAGTATACAAAAGAGGAAGCATGATGGAGAGTGATATGGTGGTGGAGGGGAAAAGAGGATTATCTATAGCTATGGTGTGAGGTAATGCAGTGAAAAGAGTATTGGATGAAGGAAGGCATATGGATGGAGAGAATTACATTTTTACAGAGGCATTAGGCTGGGTGTGAATAGCTGTTTTAGTGATAATGGTAAAAAATGAGTCTGGGGTTTGCTAAGTTGCTGGTAGTCAGTAATTTAGATTCTGAGGTGGATGGTAATTAATGACAAGAAGAAGAATTAAAGGTAGAAAAATGAAAAGGGCACTCATCTCGTGGAAAGTAAATGGGGCTCATTTGCAGTAAATGACTAAACAAGAAATAAAAGTAACCAGCTGTGGGTAGGGAGGTAGTAATGATGTAAGTTGCTCTTATTTGTGGGACTTTGGTTATTATATGAGCAGTCACAGTAACATTTTCATAGTAACTGCTACCTGCATTACTTATAAACGTTCTCTCTTTTTTCCCAGAGAGACCTTTACTACATGTAAGGTATTGGCTATCATCCACACAGTGTATATAAATGTATTTATTTCTAGAGCTATATTTATGTTGTAACAGATGTTTAATGTGTTCTTAAAGAAAGTGACATAGCAAATACACATATGTGACGTTACATAATTAATAGCTGTAACGTTTATCAGCAGCAATAAAATTACTTGGAAATCATTTTTTGAGCTTGTGTCAGCCTGTATTCATTTTATATTTGCCAATTTACCCCAACGGAACAAATTGCTTTGAAATATTGTATTGTTTTCTTTAGTATATCATGCATATCTGTATATGGCTCATATTCTCATAAATGGTCACAAACTAGCTAGACGTGATGACACAGATAAACATTAATATATCACCATGAGTTAGATTTCACTATTGCTTACTTATTCGAAGGCAGGCTAATACACGAGTACTAGGTGATAGACAATCCAGTTTTTAGACAGACTACATGCAAAATATTTTCCTCTCTTAGGTAGTGCTATTATTTGTTCCATGTCATGGTTTGATAAGCATTGCATAAATTCAAATTGTTTAAACATATTTAATGAATTGTTTTCTTCTGCTTGGTATTTTGATTACCAACCAGTATTTTATAGTCCTCCTCATGGTAAGTAATGATATCTATGAAGTCTTCCAGTTCTATATCTTTAATATTAGAAGATCTACATATTGCTTGAAGGTTCAAACTTACTTTACTGTAAACAATTCAGTATGAATTTCCACAGACTTATACTACTATCTAAATAAATTACTTCATCTTTTTCACAAATTCTCTCAAAAATGTGGCAACATTCACTCTATCAGTTCCGCAATGTTACCTGTTAAACTGTTGTTATTATCCAGTATTATTCCCCAGTCACCATATCTTAAAGTGTGTGTTACCACTCATTTATCAGCTAATTTATTTATATACCCCCTCATACTTCTCATTTATTGGCTTATTTATTTATATACCCCTCGTTTATCGGCTTATTTATTTATATACCCCTCATACCCCTCGTTTATCTTCTTATTTATTTATATACCCCTCGTTTATCGGCTTATTTTTTTATATATCCCTCATACCCCTTGTTTATCGGCTTATTTATTTATTGTCTGTTTCCCAAGAGTAGTCTATTTCAGGTATTCCTTGGAATGACCTATAGTAAGACTATTATTTAACTTGTATCATTTTTGAAGAATCTGAAATAGACATAACTAATAATTTCATTTACCCAGCAATGCAAAATTTAAAAAAGTATGCATTCTCACGGAATAAAGAAAAGGTTCATGAACAGTTTTCTCCATCATCTGAGCAATGAGTGCTGTTATCCAGTAGTGCAGGTGGTGTAGAGATTTAAGGCTGTGAACTGTAGTTTCTGTGGTGCAAGGTTTGAGTCCTTTAGCCATCATTTGCCTGCTGTATGACCTGGAGCAAGTCATTTAACTAGGCAGCTTTTGAAGCTAACCAGGAATATGGTTGAGGCTCCTCAATGATCCCCTGGCATACAAGCCTGGTAACTACCTATGAACCTAAGCTCCTGGGCCAGTTAGGATTAAGCTGTTGAAGGCTCTGAATTAACCTATTTCTCACTCTAGACACACAACCATACAGTTTCCTGTTCTATGTAGTCGGAGAAATCTTTCCTTCCTTCCTAAGAATCTCAGTCCAGGCAAAACGACTAATCTTGGACTGAGGCACAATGACAATCTCACTCAAACTCCTGTTTCTGGTAGAGAAAAAAACAATGATCCTTTCACACAATACATCAGTGAATTTGCCAAAGCTTAGAAAAGCTCTCCATTTATACAATAACTAATTGCATACAGATCTCATAAATGCCCTTTAGCCCAACATGAAGGGGTGACTTTTATAGCTAATTTATAACATTATCTGAACACTTAAAAAACTTTATTTACATAAATGTATATCACACAATGAAGTGACAATGCTTTAAAGTCAAAATTCTTAGAAGCATAACTTTTTTTTTTACAAAATTTACATTACATACAGAATTTAATACCATAATATGATATATGATTCCCATTCCACCTAACACTCTGGCTTGAGTACATAAATGAAGGGTTTATGGCACCTAGACAATTCATCAACAGGTTTTGATTGTGATCCCAGGCCTGTGCTGTATCTCAGAATCAAAAGATTGAATGCACTCACTCAACTGAGTGCAGTGAGATCGTATTCTGATTTCAGGCACTCCTACTGTGTACAAAGAGAGCATCTGGGAAAGAAAAAATATTTAAGCTTGTTTTCTGCCTTTCCTGTAAATGGTCTAGACTGTTTGTAGGCTTCTGAGCCACCAAAGCCTTTCTGTGTTGGAGGGAAGCCTTCTAGCTTAATTTTGTTTCTTAGAACTAGCCAGTTTTCTAGTTTCAGCTCTCAAATCTGTTTCTTTGAACTCAGCACTTGTTCAGAACTCGTTGTAAGCACTAAATGAGCTGCAAATTACTACAGCACTCAACTTTCCTCACTTGTCTAGAGGAAAGCAGTAATTAGTACTTAATAAATAAGCACCTATCCAGGCATATCTAAGGGTCAGCTCCCGGTGATTTCTCCTGTCTACCTGATGAATCTGGGCATCTTGGGGCAATGCAGCAATTGTTTCATGTACACAGACAACCATCTCCTCCTACCACCCAACACTACAACCTGTGAGAGATGCACTTATATAGCCAAACTGGAAGCAAAGCTCTCTTCACCCAAGACTGGACTAGACAGTCAAGAGGAGAAGGTAAACACTTGCACCACACCACACTCATCACATAATCCCTCAAAACCTACACCACCAAAACACACACATAGAAACACAAAACACACACCTATATTCACGGAAGCTCTCAAGAAAACCTGCCCAAGCATCAGGGACCTCCAAAGCAGAAACGCAAGCAAACTCCACCCTCAACACAACCCAAATGACACATAGCCCACAAACTCAGTGTGCCACTCAACCACAGCCCATAAGGCATAACAACGTACCCATCACTCTAGTCATAGGTGACTCTGTAGTCAGGAACACTGATGTTCCACTCACCAGGCTAAACAAGGAGAAAGTTGCTGTCAGCTGCCTGTCAGTTGCCAGGATCCGCCACATAACGCACGCACTCAGGTCACTCCACAACAAGTACAAATATGACACTGTCATTATCCATGTTGGTGTGAATGACCTGAGACATACCTCCCTGGACTACATGAAAAGAGACATGGAGGAGCTCTCCGATCATGTAGCCCAGGCAGGTATGGCCCTAGCCTTGAGTAGCATCCTGCCATCACCCAGAATGATACCACAGTACAAGGACAAAATGATTGACTACAACAATTGGCTAAGCTTCTGGTGTCATTCTAAGGGGATCCAGTATTTGTCTGCCTGGGACAACATGATCGACAGACCACGATGCTTTGCCAGAGATGGCCTGCACCTGTTGCCCTTGGGATTCCGGATACTGGCTAAGGCTCTTGCCACCCCTGTAGTGCCTTTTTTTAGGCAAGGTTCAAATGACAAATTCACCACTGTAACAGGTACAAGCAAGCAAAATCTGAGGGCAATGCTACTCAATGCTAGAAGTCTAAACCTCAAAATTCACTAACTTGAGGCACTCCTGAAAATGGAGAACATTGACATCTGTGCAGTGACAGAGACCTGGTTCAAAGCTCCAGAGAGCACCTCTACATTACCAGGCTATAATTCATACCACACCTTTCAGCCACCTAACCCGGAATGAAGCACTAAAGGTGGAGGTGTGTCCATATTCATTAAGGATATCCACACCTCCAGTCTAGTTGCACAGCATAATGCATCTGAGATTATCCAAGTGCAACTAACTCTGGGCAAGACCACAATCCAAATTGTAGCTTACTACAGACCCCCCACTATGCCCCAGGATTCCCACTCCTCATTTCTTGATACACTGGAAAGTATTAGGGTACAACCCAACACCCTAATAATGGGCGATTTCAACTACCCCACCATTAACTGAGAAAACTACTCATGTGCCAACTCTTTTGCTCAACGTTTTCTGGAATTCATAAATTCCAACGCCTTGGATCAACTTATTCACACCCCCACCAGGGGCAGCAATATCCTAGACCTGGTCATTACCAACATGGGCAATTGGTGTTCCATGCCAGAGGTCAATTCCTCATTGGTCAGATCGACCACAAGCTAATCACCCTAGACATCCACATCCCTCCCCCACCCCCAATTAGGGAAACGACCGTAAAAAACTTCTCCAAAACCAACTTCACACTTCTTAAGACAGAAGTGGCAAACTTCATGACACCCATGCAGACGGACAATAGAGGTACGACAGCTTAATCCTACACAAATGCAATTTATAAGCACTTACACGAGTGCATGAATCATGCTATCCCTAATAGAACCAAGATGCTATCCTCCAAAAAGAGGATGCCAATCTGGTGGTCCTCTGCCATAAACAAACTCTACAACAGAAGAAAGAAACTGCTGAAAAGGATGCCAATCTGGTGGCCCTCTGCCATAAACAAACTCTACAACAGAAGAAAGAAACTGCTGCAAAAAAGAGTAAAATCCCATGACTGGAGGAACTCCCTGGTCAACCTCAGTAAGAAGCTGAGATCCCTCATAAAATCCTCCAAAGCTTGTTACAAAAACAAAATTGCCACTGTCTCTAAAGACAACCACAAAGCATTATATAGCTTTGTCAAGAATCTCAATGACAACACTCAGATCTGCTCTGAGTTACAGCACAATGGCACTAAATATACAGAACCAACTGATATTGCCAACATCCTGGCAGATAGGTTCAGTGCTAACTTTACCCCCCTCTCACCCCCTAGAGGGCCCATCTCTATACCAGAAGAATGCAAAGTTCCTGTAATCACAGCTGCACAGGTAAAAAACACACTCTCCAAAGCCAAGAACACAGCATCCATGGGACCTGACAATATCCCAGGCTGTGTTCTATACGAACTACAGAATGAACTGGCACCCTACCTAAGTACCATGTTCAGTCATAGCCTCAGCTCAGGCTTTGTGCCCACTGAATGGTGCACTGTGATGGTTATCCCACTCCACAAAGGGGGAGCCACGACGGACCCCAGGAACTACCACCCCATTAGCCTGACGAGCCTGGTCTGCAAGGCCATGGAACGAATCATCATGGAACTCATAAACAAAGACATTGGTAATCTCCAAACTCTGGACCCTGCCAAGTTCAGGTTTGTAAAAGGCAGATCATGTCTCCTAAATGTGATTGACTTCTTTGAAGCAGTCACCAAAGCCATAGATGAGGGTAAGGTGGTTCACACAGCTTATCTAGATCTCGCCAAGGCTTTCAACACCATCCCTCACTCTTGGAATTATAGATAAGCTCACTAACCTAGGTATAAATCCCTATGTCATAAGATGGGTTGCCAACTGGCTCATGGACAGAACCCACACTGTAAAATTAGCAGCCTCCAAATCTGACTTCAGACCAGTGACAAGTGGAGTACCACAGGGTTCAGTCCTAGGTCCTCTCCTGTTTGGTATCTACTTCTCTGAAGTACAGGCTAACACAGAAAGTCTTTGACTAACAAAGTTTGCAGATGACTGCAAACTAGGAGCCATAATCAAAACTCCTAACGATGTGGACATACTACAAAAGGGCCTCACTGAGACAGATGCCTGGTGTCAAAGCCACGGCCTCAAGCTCAATGCCAAAAAGTGTATTGTCATCCCCTTTGGTAAAACCTCTGTACCCATGAACTACCACATAAGTGGTAGTCTACTTAACACTGAAAGTGTGATAAGAAACCTTGGGACACAGGTGGACAGTAGTCTCTCCTTTGATAATCACATTGCCACAGTGGTCAGGAAATCCTTCTACATGGATCACCTCATCACAAAAGGTTTCTCATCCAGAAAAAAAGAGGTCGTTGTTCCCCTCTACTCATCACTCATTAGACCCATTATAGAGTACAATGCCCCTTTTGGTATGTACCTCATAAGACATCTACAACAACTGGAAAGGCCACAGAAATATCTCACAAAGGGGATTACTGGCCTCAAACAGATGCCCTATGCAGACCGTCTCAAAAAACTCCAGCTTTATTCCGTCGCATATCGCCTACTCAGAGGTGATCTCTGCCTAACATACAAAGCTATGTCAAACCCAGAGCTGTTGGACATGCTCCACTTAAAGAAATCCCAATCCTTCCGAGCTACACGCTCTAGGGACCTAAACCTTGTCACCACAATAAACAGAACATGCTGGAGGGATAGATTCCTGTCCCAGAGACTTCCCATAGTCTGGAACAGACTACCTGTCTATGTCAAAAAGAGCTCCTCATTAGCACTCTTCAAGAAAAATCTTGATGATTTGATGGGAAATAGGAAATTCACCCCAGGGATCACTTCTGTGGCTCTGCTCGACAGGGGCACAGGAAAATAATTTTCTTGGGTGGCGAAAGCCAGGGTACCTTTTTGGCTAGGCTTATATAGGCCCTAGGGCTAATAGCCTATTACCTACCTATGAACCTATGAACCTATGAATGGAAAGACCCCATTTACATAATATTGAAAGGGTGTATTTCTGCTTACTTAAACATAATAATGTAATATGATCATTTACCAGGAAAAATATCTAAATGGTAAACTAAATAATATCAGAGAGAGTGGAGTGCCAACTTTATTGCTTCCCTGTCTGTCTCCCTCTCTAAGTTGCAGAATATTTGTACTTTATTTCAAAAGTTCTTCCTTAAAGAACATGTCAGATGTTCTTACCCACAACTTCCTATGATAATACTGTCCCCAAACCTATTTTTGAGATGTCAGCATATACTGTAAAAATTAGCTGAAATTTTGATGTAAACAAAATAGAATAAGAGCTTAATAGAAAGATCAGCTTTTAAAAACTTGCTGTCCATATTAATGTTCTGTCCTTCTTCTTTACGTTTGGAATCTGGTCATCTCTTTATTAATTATATTTTCTCTTTTTGGGGTGGTATTATCCTAACAATCCTTTACCTGAAGTACAATGTTCCCTCCATACTCTTTCAGCCCAGCCTTCACAGATAGACTTGCTTTCTTGATTGCTATTGATTGCATGTAATTTAGGAGATGTTACTCCCAATCTTCAGAGAATACCACCATGTTGCCCAAGTATACCTCTGGGTAGGAGTCATGGGGTTCTAGTATTTTATTCATTAGTTATTGAAAAGTGGCAGGAGCATCATTCCACGGCAATACCCAGATTTACTCTGAATTACTGCACAATGGTACCTCCTATACTGAGCCAACAGATATTGCCAACATACTGGGCAGCGGATTCAGTGCCAACATTAGTCCTCCCCAAAGGACCAGTCTCAATACTGGAAGAATGCCAGGCACCCAGCATTACTACAGTACAGCTTAAAGCTGCATTGTCCAAGGCCAAGAATATAGCTTCCATTGGACCCGACAATATCCCTGGCTGTGTTCTACATGAATTAAAAAGTGAACTGGCACCACATCTGTGTGCCCTGTTCACTCACAGCCTCACCTCAGGCTTTGTCCCTACCGAATATTGTACTGCTACAGTCATCCTTCTCCATAAAGGAGAAGTGACTACAGACCCTAGAAATTATCACCCCATTAGCCTGATGACTGGAGCACATCATCATGGACCTAATTAACAAGGATATAGGGAATCTCCAAACTCTAGTTCCCATGCAATTTGGTTTTGTGAAAGGTAGATCATGCCTGCTCAACCCGGTTGACTTCTTTGAGTCAGTCACCAGAGCTGTGGATTAAGGTACAGCCTACCTCTATCTGGCAAAGGCCTTTGATACCATTCCTCACTCAGGAATTATTGATAAACTCACCAAACTAGGCATCAATCCCTATATCTTTAGGTGGGTTGCAAATTGGCTCACAGATAGAACCCACAGTGTGAAAGCAGTGGACTCCAAGTCAGACTGCCGACCAGTCATGAGTGGAGCCCCACAGGGATTGGTCCTGAGTCCTCTCCTGTTTGCCACCTGCTTCTCAGAAGTCCAGACCAACACAGAGGGACTCACCTAGGCCTTAAACACATCATACATGGACAGACTCAAAAAACTCTAGCTATTGTCTGTCTCATATCGTCTACTAAGAGGTGATCTCTGTTTGACTTACAAAGCCATGTCTGACCCAGCTCTGTTAGAAATGCTACATCTAAAAAAATCCCAATCAGAACATGCTGAAGGGATAGTTTCATAACCCAGAGACTGCCAATGCTCTGGAATGGGCTTCCCATACATGTCAAGCAGAGCACCTCACTGGCCCTCTTCAAGAGAAATATTGATGAGTGGATTGGAAAAAGAAAGTTCACCCCGGGGATCACTCCAGTGGCTCTACTTGACAGAGGCACTGGGAACTAACGTCTGGCGACACAATGCTAGGGCACTTCTATGGGCTACGCTTGTACAGGCTCCAGGGCCATTAGCCTAGTACACACCTAAGAACCTATGAACCTATAAACCAGTATAATGAAGTGGCAGAGTTCCCTGATACAGAAATGCATATTTTCTTTTTATCCTTTTCTCTCATAAAGGACCTGTCAATACCATTTGGTTCATTCTAAGGTGTGTAAGTATTTTGGTTTATCCAGTATTTCTGTGAGTTTGACAATATGTGGCATAATCCATGTGTCAAATTTTGATACACTGGCTAATTTTTCAAATTCTCCTTCAAAGCATATTGAGGCATCTAGCATTCTGAAGAAGATAAACAGAATTTCTGTATTTCACTGATCATTCCTGGCCAATAAAATCTGACTAGTACTTGAATATTTGCTTTATCCATTCTCAAGGGACCTCCCAGTACATGACTATGAACAGGCGTAACATGTAATATCCAGTAAAGCTCCGGTAATGTAAATGTTATAGAATTCCTTCCTTGTTCTTACTCATCCTTTAGTATGTATCATTGTTTAGTTCAAAGTAAGGAGAAGAAATAGGTACAGCTTGTTCTTTACCATCTCCTCCTATTCCTTCTATAAACCTTGTGTGGTCATTAAGGTATCATTTTTCCAATGAGCCTTCTTGAAAGCAGCAAGGCACACATTTAGGTCTGCTAAATTGTGATCATTTTTTTTTCCCAAGTGTAAGGTTCGGTTTCTTCTCCAGTATGTACTGGTAGTGATTCTTCTATAGCTAAGTCTATCTCTGTCAGTGGTAGCTCTAAACAAAAATTGTCTTCATAACCATCATCACCACCAAACACCACTTTCCCATTTTTTTTCTGTATGGAATCAGGATGATGCATACACTGTAACCACCTCTCTTGATTCAGTGCCACTCACCTGCTTTCTTCTGCAGTCATGCCTGACTGTCACAGGTCTGCTCTCATGCAATCCATCTATCTCTTGGGCAGGCATATTTATTTCTTTTTTGCTTTATTTCTGTCTCTTCCAAATGTTCTTCACAAAATCACCTTCCGCTTCCCTACACATATGCCTGAACTACCATAACTGGTTCTTTTTAACTTTCTCTGGAATTGGAAATGCTTTGGCTTTTGCTCTGATGTTGTCATTTCTTTGCCAGTCCCACAATGTGCAGCCTACCACTCATCTTAGGTCCTTCTTCTCCATTACATCTAATGTCTTCACCTGCTCTGTCTTCACTGCCTGGGCTTCTGTATTATACAGAGGAACTGGTCTCATCACTGTTTTGTTCACCTTACTTTTCAGCCTCTTTGGCATACATTCCTTTGTGGCAGGATTGTGTTGATTGGCTGCTGGCTAGTGGGGGCTGGTTCTTTTGTGCTTTTTTTTAAAAAAGTTGTCTAAGGTTGTATCTTCTGGTATTTAAGCCCTAACTTTGAGAGGATTTCTGTATATACACACTGAGCAGAGTGGAGGAGAGGCATTGACTAGAACTCTGATCTGATATATATATATATATATATATATATATATATATATATATATATATATATAAAACAATAAGTATCCTTTGTATTGGCTTATTTATACTGGTTATTGCTTCTAGCAATTTATATATAACACTTTTTTTTTTTTAAAACAAGTTTATTAGTTTTAACATACAAAATAAATATTATAACAATCTTATGCAAGCAGTTAACATATAAACAGTTATAACATTTGATAAAACAACTAAAGTATTTACAAAGACATCCACTCTAAATCAAATCAATTAATTAAACTGTAACATCTTACTAATGAAACTAAGACTGTTTTAACAAGTTTTGTAAGGTATCCCATATATTATAGTAAGATGTTTTCCTAATGGTTCTTGACTTTATTGTCATTAGTTCCATATGACACACTTCAATCATAACATTTTTAAATTCATTAAATGAAGGAGGAGTATCTGAAATCCAGTTTCTGGTTATTATTTTTCTAGCCACTGCTAGAATTGACCATAATAAAGGAAGTTTAACTTTAACACATTTAGGAACAGGGGTGTTAAATAATATAAGTGATTTAGAGACTATGAAATTATCTGTGAAAAGAGCCTACAAAAAATCAGTGATTAACATCCAATATTCCTTCAGTTTTATACAATCGTAAAACATATGTGCCCAATCAGCATTTATTTCTACAGTACATCTCTTACATATGTTATCTTTATTGTTTATTTTATTCATCATTAAGGGTGTATAGAAAGATCTATGTAAAAATTTCCAGGTAAAAAGTCTCCAATTAATAGAAGAAGTAGTTTTATAAGCAGATTCCAATATATATTGTTTATCTTGTTGTTTTGGTAATTCACCATTAATGGAATTGAAATAATTCCAGTAATTATCTGAACTATAATAGGTTTCATCTCTAATAATTTTATGTATGTGTGAGAGCTTACCTTTATCAGAAACCCTATGTTGTAAATTTAATATCAAGTAGTCAATCAGTATTGGAACAGATTCTTTAACTGTTAAAGACATTAAATCAAGTTTGTTAGTAAGACGTTGTCTAAAAGTTTGAATCTCTAACCAACATGTTTCTCTCAAATCAAATTCTTGCTTTAAGAAGTCTAAATTTTTTACTTTATTGTCAGACAGCATCTGATACCAATACTTTAAATTATTCTCTGTGACTAGAAGAGTTCTTTCAGAGGTGGATGATAAAAGAATACCTTGTGTATACATTATAGGAAATAAGATAAAATTCCATTCCTTATACTTAGGATGTATATATATAAAATTACGATATCTAATAATAATATTTAATGGGTAACTAGCTATATATTTTGGTGTAATAGATGAGGTACAAAACTCTTTTAGTAACCATAACATGGGATTGTTTATAATAGTATTTTTGTGTATTAACGATATTTTTGTGAAGTGCATGCTAATTAATTCCCAATATTCCTTCCATTTTGCAACATATGACTGATCTATTAGTAATGTTATAACTTTTATAATAGAAGAGATAGCATATAAGTTAAAGTCTGGAAATGATATGCCCCCTTGAGACCAACTATTAGTATGTTTCTTTAATGCAATCCTAGGTCTATTAGGTGCCCATAAGAAATTTAACATTTGTGAATTTAATTTCTTAATAATTATTTTTGTAGGTGGAAGTATTATTGATTGTATTATGTATAATATCTTCGGGAATATTATCATTTTAATAATTGTGAGTCTTTCTTCCATGGTAAAAAACATATTGTTCCAGCTATTGAAATGATTTTGTATATTATGAAGACAATTACTGTAATTATTATGTATAATGGATTTAATATCTTTAGTTAATATCATGCCTAAATAAGTTATTTGACCTGAATTGGGTATGTATTTGAGAAAATCATTAGTGAGAACATTTTTCCCTGTGTATATTGGTAATATTTTAGTTTTTTCTTCATTAAATATCAAACCAGAAATATTCTTGAAATCTGTCATCTTATCAAATAATGACTGCATAGAAGAATTTGTTCCTGCTGATGTAATTAAAACATCATCTGCAAAAAGTTGGATTTTAGATATTGTATTTTCGTCTATATCAAATCCTTCTATATCATTGCTGTTTCTAATCAAATTAGCCCAAGGCTCCATTATTAAAGTAAATAATAATGGTGAAAGTGGACACCCTTGTTTTGTACCTTTTAATATGGGTATTTTTGTGAGACATATGTTCCTATTTTAATGTAAGCCAATGCTCCTTTATATAGATGTTCAATTAAATTCACAAATGTATCAGAGAAATTTGTACACTTCAATAAGATAAACAAATAGTCCCAACTTACTGAGTCAAATGCTGAACTTATATCAAGGCTGATGAGTGTCAAATCTTTCTTTTTCTGTTTGCATAATCAATCAGAGTTAAAGTTCTCCTTATATTATCAAAAGTATTTCTATTTATAATAAAGCCTGTCTGATCTATATCTATTATACTTGGAATGATTGTCTTTAATCTGTCAGCAAATATATTCATGAACATTTTATAGTCAACATTAAGTAATGAAATAGGTCTATATGAAGTGCATCTAGTTGGATCTTTATTGGGTTTCAAAATTGGTGAAATAAATGTGTATAGCCAGGATGGGGGAATTGACAATTCATTTTGAGCTGAAATGAAAACCTTATGTATTAATGAATAGGTACTCTTAGGAAGGATTTTATAAATCTCAGGAATAATACCATCATTACCTGGTGCTTTGTTTGATTTAAGTTTATTTATTTGTGTGATAACCTCTGTATATGAAATATTTTTATCTATTAATCTAGTCTGTTGTTTATTAAGTTTTTTGTTCATGTTTGTAATTATAAAGTTCTTTATTTTGTCTTTAGAATCCATATTAATGTTATTATGGTTAATGTTATGAAAGTGATTTCTAAATTCAACTAATATTTCTGGTAAACTAGAGAAATTCTTCTTTTTCCTTGGAGACAAAATTTCTTTGATGTGATTTTGTTTATTCAGCCTTTTTGTTTTATTTTTAAGTCTATGTAAGTATTTGGGACTTATTGAGTAAGACAAAAATTTATATTTCTCTAATGTTATTTTGACTTTGTGACTTAAAATTTCTTTGTATTTCTCATTTAATTTATTTATTTCCTCAATGACTTTTTTGTCCATAATATTTTCCTTATTATTATGTTTATATGAGTCTAATTTGTTTTGAATGTCTATTAATTCCCTGTCCCAAGATTTCCTTTTATTATTATACCATCTGATACTTTGTCCATATAAATAAGATTTTAGAGCATCCAAAATGTAAATAATGGAGACGTCAGGTGTAGTGTTTAAGTCTAAAAAATGTTGCACCTCTCTAAGTATATAATCTTTATAATCTTTTAGTTGAGTTAGGTATGCTGGTATTCTTTTGATCTGAACATTATAAGTAATATTTACCATAAATTCGAAGACAATTGAATTATGATCTGATATAGGGCATGAAATGATCTTAGAATTAGTTAGGTCTGTTACCAGTTGGTTAGAAATAAAGACTCTATCTATTCTTGAATAAGTTTTATGTCTGTTAGAAAAAAAAGTATATGGTAATGATTTAGAATCTGTCTGACTATTAATATCATTCAAATGATATAAATTAATGAAATCTTTTAAATGTTTTGCATTGGATGTGATTTTCCTTTTTCCTATAGTAGTAGTATCTTTTTCATGCAGGATACAGTTAAAATCTCCTGCTAAAATAATATATCCTTTAGAAAATGATATAATCTTATTGAGATGGTGTTTCACTGTATTAGTGCCAATTCCTGGTATCCAGTATACATTAATCAATGTATATGTTTTCCCATTAATCTGTATTGTAACCAGGCAGAACATTCCTTTGTCATCTTTATATGACTTAATAGTTTTAGGTATGGGCATATTTTTGTTCCATAAGATAGCCACTCCTCTTTTTTTCTGTGTGTGTTCTGAGCTAACCAAGACTGTATATTTATTAGTGGCTAATTTATCTATATCTTTTTCAGGAGATGTGTTTCCTGAAGGAATATTAAGTTGGCTCTATGCAGATTAATATATCTCATTAAACTTGCCCTTTTACATGGGTTATTCAATCCATTAATGTTTAAAGAAATTCCTTTTAAAGTTACCATTTAACTTTTATAAACATATAAAACTTATAATCAGAATAACATTTACTAAAGTAAGTATTATTATGTCTCCTCCTTTAGGTGTTCTATTAATTATAGCTGCATTTAGTGAAAATCTTATGGAATTTTGTGAGATTTTAACTTTTATTTATAGTGACAATGAGTTTATAAAATGTGATGTGGATGTCAAAACTATATACACATAACAATAATCAGGTGAAAATATTGTTTGGATTAAACAATGCATCCAGCCTGGAGTTAAAAACTCCAACTTCGAGTAGCAAATACCACTCAAGTTATCCCCCTATCCTAAGCAGCAGTTCTCCAGCTGCCACCAAATTAATTAAATACTAACTATTATTAACTAAAGTTAAACTCATTTATTTTGATTATCTATTATAGCAAGACTTAAACAATTTATATAACAGCTTCATATAATCATACAAAACTTTTATAACCAACTTAATAATGCTATGTACATCTATTCTATATAATGAGTTCATTATCATAATAGCATTCTAACAATCTTGAAAGTGGGAGCAGAGATGAGAGAGAAAAAAAAAAAAAAAGAGAGGATACCCATTTGGCAGTTTAATAAAAATTTGTAATGATAGGTTCTTATTATATGTTTATGCTCATTTGAATTCAATAACATTTGTTATCTCAGGCTATTATGACTCAGACATTACTTACATTAGAGTATTCATATTTTCTGCCATAACAGTACTGTTAGTAGTTTTAAAACTTTAAACTACATGCACTAGAAGCTTCCTTCTCTTACTTATTCTTACCATTTAAATAAAAATGATTATTCTCAGTATATAAGATAAAAGAACATACTACAAAGCAATGTTGATCCCTAGTTATGCATAAATCATTGTGATGAAAGCCAGCTATATCTTATATATCTGCACTGCAGCTTTAAAATGTATCACATGACATTTTCTTCTGAAATAGAATCATAATAATGCACATACTTATTTATCTTAGTTAAAATAAATGCATTATAATATTATATATCCTTAAATTATAAGCATCTATATGCATTAAAGTGCAGCAATTATATAAGCTTTCAGAGTCATATATGAATGAGTTTTAGCTTCTATGCATTCTAAATTATTTCATTTGTTTACTATGGCATATTAAGCCATTAAAAATCATTATAACTTTTACATTTTATATGTTACATCTTAAATAAGTAAATTATTATAAAGAAAAACTCACATTTTGTTGTCATAAAGTTCGTTTTTCATCACAATACCGCATTTACAGCAGTTCTACTTCCTGAAACTGGTTTACTTCTTGAATTTGCGACGAGTCTGTGTGAAATCAGGGGTCAAAGTTCAAAATGGCTGCTTTCAGCTTCTCTGTGCATTTTCTGAATGTTGAAGCTTTTAAAACGGCTCGAGGACACTATTCACGAGGATACCTATAACTTAAATTGTCTCTTATAACATTCTGGCGGGAATTTTAATAAAAGTAAGTGACAAACATTCATTTTGAATGCAAATGGATTTATACAGTGTAAAACCTTCTTGAAGCACTTCACAAGTCATTACAGTCTCTATGGCAGTGAAACCAAGCCTTCAATTATTTAACATAAACATTACTTATATTTATGTGTCCCATTTCATTTTCTCATTCAGAGTATGTTACAAACACATATCAGTATTGTCAGAACCTTGTTACCTTAAAAAAAAAAAAAAAAAAAAAGTACCTACATAGATATTTACTTGCTGTCTGTTTTAATAAAATAAAACCTGAGACATATTACTTACAATTGCTTTAGTTCTAGTCAACTGCAGTTATATCATGACATATTATTTAATATCATGTATTTAAGCAATTTAGTCATAGTATAATATACAGCAGTAATACTTAAACAGCATAAATAATTTTAAAGAGATAATAGATTATTTTTCCCCTTTTTTCCTTCTTTTCATCTTTCCCCCCTCCCTGCCCTCCCTCTCCCTCCCCTATGTGTTTAGTTTAAAGAGAATGCTATTATTTAAAATAAGAAAAGAAAGAAAATATATCATATTACTAACCTTAGGTCTCTTTGTCACAAAAGAGAAACAAGTTGATTTATATCAGGTTATTTGTTCCTCATGAAAGTTTGATTATTCATAAAACAAACTTCAGTTCTTGCACATTAAAATAACTTTGTACAAATCATTAAGATATTTGTGGTTTTCTTATAAATGCAGAAACTGTAATTAAAGAGTTCAGAGAAATATAAAACATGTCATTTGTTTTTTAGTCTTTTTTGTTTCTCTGATGTCTTCCAAGAAGTTCCTGTTGCCATTCTTTTTAACGAAGGACTTGCCCATTCCATATCCTCTATTTTGTCTAATATTTTATTTTTTTTAATATACAACAAAGCAGAGTCCAGGTCTTCAAAAATTCTAGGGCCATCAGGTAAAAAGATTTTTAGTTTGGAAGGAAATAAAAGATGAGTTGTGAAATGTGCTTTCTTAAGCTCTCTTATTAATGGTAAAAAGACCTTTCTTTTTGATATTACCAAAGAAGAATAGTCATTGTCAAAGCGCACAGTTGCTTCATTAATTTTTATAGGTGATTTAGCCCATGCAGATTTTAATACCATCTCCTTGTCATAAGATGATAAAAATATTACAATAACTGATCTAGGATACTTTTTATTTGTATTAGAAATGGATAAAGACCTATGGGCTCTTTCAATGCCAAAAGAAAATGCCTCTGACAGATCTAAAGTTTTGGGAAGCCAAGTATTTAAAAAAGATGTAATGTTATTACCTTCTATATTTTCTGGCAGTCCAAAAATCCTTATATTGTTGCGTCTGGATCTGTTTTCCAAGTCATCTAGTTTGGATTGAAGGTGCATGTTTTGTTTCAACAAGAATTCTGTGTTTATTTCTTCTTCCTTAATTCTGTTGTCCATATCATTAAGTGTCTCTTCTATACCTGTTATCTGAGCTTTCTGATGTTGTAGATCTTGGTGTAGCACATCCATTTGTTTTGTGGTTTTCTCTATAAAATTATCAATTTTAACATCCAGTCTGTCCATTTTAGTTGTTAGTTGCTGTATAGCTGATAATAATGTCTGAAGCTCTTTCTTAATGCTGGAATCCTGACTGTTAGCCTTACTGGAACTCATTCTGAACAGAAGTGATGAGAGAGAAATTTCCAAAAAAGATTTCTGACAGGAAAATTAGTTAAATTTTCTTTCTTTTTTGGATATTATTCAAGGTAATGATATTCCAAACGTTTTTAGAAAGAAAATTATTCCATTAGTTGAATTTTGAAGTAATAATTTCCTGTTAATGTAGTTATGTTGGTGGAGCTGAAGAAATCTGCTGCTATCCTGTGTTCATCCTTGGCCACGCCCCAGTCATTTATAACACTTTTTATTGCGTGCTGCATACTTTTTACTGTATTTTATAGCTATTAACTAATCTGCATGGGTAACTGATTTGTTTGCAGTTAAAAGCATTCTGTAGCATCTACTTGCTCCTTTATCTGTTTAAAAACTTTCATTTTGTGGCTCACTGCTGTCATAAAAGATTTCTGTAGTGTTTACTGACTAAAAGAGTGTAGGCTAATAGCTTTAGTATTGGTCCCTACCCTCTCTCCCTGTTGGTGTCTTGCTGTTATACTTGGTGGCTTTGCAGTTGCCTGCCTCTACTGTAAATTTGATCTGGGACACTCCTCCCAGTCTAGCGTCATTAGCTCATTCTACCTAATACAGAGAGAACATCTGAGAAGGCCTTCTGTTCCTCCTTTCTCCCTTTCTTTAAAAAAAAATTGCCTGAATCTCCTTGTGTTCTGACTGTGCTTCTCAAACATTTTGGAAATATAGAGTATATTTTAGTGCATTTATTAAAACTGTATTTGCTTTAATATTGCTACAGCTCAAGTGCTCTAGGTTGCACTGCATCTGAATTGTTTAAGTGTGTTTTAGCTGTTTTTCTGTATATATATATATATATATATATATATATATATATATATATATATATATATATATATACTTTTCTGTATATGTAGACTAGCTACTTATTCTACTGTATTACTGCCTCTTAAATCATTTTTCAGCTGTGCACTTGCTAATTTTGTAGATTGTTAATTGCATTTACTGTTTAGGACTACACACTCAAGTGTGTTAGCCTTTTCTGTCTTTATTTACTGTATTATTGCACTGTTTAGCCCGTTTTAACCAAATAAAAAAAACTATCTTGTTTGCTTGTTTCTCACCTTTCCTAGCCAGTATAGTCCAGATCCCAGTCTTTGCTTGTCTCAGGACTTTATTTTCTGTGTTCAGACCTTGCTGTGGCAGAGGGAAGTCCTCCTGCTTACCAATGGGAGTGGTGAGCATTGTACTGCCTGTCTAACAATAGAGGAGTGGTTTCCAGCTCTGAACTTGTAATTTTTTAGCCTTTTTGGGCTGATTTCTATCCCTTTCAACTTTCTGGCTTAAAAACACATGTGTTTGTGCATTTTTTCCATCGTGCAGCACCGCGGGGCTATGGTCAAACTATTCCAAGTGCCAGAAAGCTTGCTCTTCATATTTTCCCATAGAACTAGCTGGTTTCTCAGTAGTAGCACTAAAATCTGAACGCCTGTGACTCAGGGACATTGGGAGGCATACGCACTGTACTGATTTCAGTACAAGTTATGTAGAAGGGGGTTAGCATTTTAAATTTTCAAGCTTTACTGCACGATGACGTCAGCTCATCAGGGCAGCCAGTCGGAATGGAGCTCACTGCACATGTATTTCCGGAGCAGGAAGGAGGATTCTATGTTGGTCAAGCGGAAAGCGTTATGGATGTACACATTTGGGATTCGTTATGTTGGTCTCACTTCATGCTTTCCGAGCGGGAAGGAGGATTCTATGTTGGTCGAGCAGGAAGCGTTATGGATGTACATGTTTGGGATTTGTTATGTTGGTCTCACTTCATGCTTTCCGAGCGGGAAGGAGGATTCTATGTTGGTCGAGCGGGAAGCGTTATGGATGTACACATTTGGGATTCGTTATGTTGGTCTCACTTCATGCTTTCCGAGCAGGAGGATGATTCGTTATGTTGGTCTCACTGCATAAGACCCGAGGGTTGGTGAGTAATATTGTGTGTGTGTGTAAATGCCCCAGGTGGGATGTACTGGTGTGATTACTCATGGTGGTGTGGTAGGGAATACCTCAGGCTTGAACCCTGTATCTTGTATGCAGGTGTTAAAGACCTGGATTCCCTACCCACCACCATTTGTAAAAAAATTGCAGATTTTTGCCTCATATTTGATCTGATCAATATCTGTATCGTATCTGTGGTTTTTAAATATTGCAATGCTTGAAATTTGATGGTGCAGTGGTAGCAACGTAGCATTGATGCCTCACAGCTGTAGGTTCTTGGGTTTGGTTCTTGGCTGGGGTGCCTTCTTTGTGGGGGGGGGTCTGTATCTTCTCCCTGTGTTTGTGTGGGTTTGCTTTTGTGTCCTCCCATGTTACATACAAAGACATGTCTGCATTATTTTTTCCTGGGCCTCTGCTGAGAATTGTGTTTTTTTTTGTTCCAAGTCAGACTGTCCTGATTAACAAATTGACAGGCATTTAAATTTCAGACTTCAGGTTTCTGAATGTTTACTTCCTTACATATTTGATGGTGCAGTGGCAGTATTGTTGCCTCACAGCTGTAGGTTTTCTGGTTTGATTCTTGGCTGGGGTGCCTTCTGTCTGGAGTCTGCATCTTATCACTGTGTTTGTGACATAGTAAAACAACTTTTTATTCTAGCAATAAATATATACTAACACAACCTTTTTTATAGCAATTTATTTAAGTTTATGACTATTTGAAATTTGTCCTTATTTTTGGGACTGTAATACCCTGTTATTGGCTTTGTCCAGGTTTTTTGTGCTAAGGTTGACAGCTATGGCAAGAACTGAATTCACTGAATATGTTTGAGGGCTGTATTCCCTCATTACTGGGTTTGTCCAGGTGTTTTGTGCTAAGAGGTTGACAGTTATGGTGAGAACTGAATTCATTAAATGATAGCCATTTAAGTTTCAGTCTTCCTCTCTTTCACAAAGCAGGTGATTTGGCATAGTGGTATGTTGTTCTGACTATTTTGCACAGTGACCTTGGCAGTAAAATGTATGATGGTAACACAGCATTTTATTCTAGCAGCTTTCCAAGATTATACAAGCAATGTTTAATGTGTTCCTGTTTTTTGCCCTTTTGACCCACCCCAATAAATTTGGCTTTTTCCAGACTTCTTGTGCTGCGAAGTTGAGATGTAGTTGAGTATTGCGTAGATTTTACAAGGAACTGAGAGCTGCAGGGGAAGAGAAGTTTAGTGCTGATTATGCTAAGTCGGCTCACATTGCTAGTAGCACAAAATGTTGTGTACTTGTTTTTAATGCAGAAGGTTGTTGGTTCTACTCCCATAAGGGGTGAATGCTGCTGTACTGAAAGTTAAGACACTAACTATGAGCCTGTTATCAGTTTGCCATCCATTTCCTATTGCAATATTACCAGCTTATTATTAATGTAATTTAGGCAATTTATTCCTCAGGGGCATCAGACACTATTTTTCGGTGAAGTCATGAAATATAAAGGTGATTGCTAGCAGCAACCTCTTCATTAGTTAGATTTATTTAATGTGGAATTATTTAGATGACTTTTTTTACTACTTCAGAGATTGTGCATATTATTTACTGATAATGGTGGACTGTAGAAGTTTGACTAGACTTTTATGATGGAAATGTTCTGAATTGGGCAGTTTTGTTTCATTGTTTACTGGAAAAATGTTCAAAGCAATAGGAAGGTGTATCAAAGAGCACATGTATGTTTCATATGCAAGGGGCCTATGATTTAAAAGCAGCCCAGAATTAATTTTTATCTGCCACGGGTAAAATGTATTTTCTTTGAATGTGGGTTTTAATGTTGTTTCAATGAATGTGAGTTTCAAGGGCAGAGAAGTTTTAATGCCAAGTTTGTTTAGCAGATGCCTTAGTGTTTGTGCTGTAAAATGCAAAATAAAACTTTCAAATGAAGTTCAAATCATCATAGAAGTAAATCAGTATGCACATTAGTGTTTATGGTAAATGGAGTGAAATAGCAAAGTAATGGATCATTGGAATGGCTGCAGGGGGAGGCTCCATTCGACCATGGTTTTGTGAGGGTGAAGGGCGGCAAACTTAGACAGCCCCAGCTGAACTATACCTCCTAACTGTCCAGATTTTCAAAGAATTAATAGATTTTTTGCTTCTTATTTTTGGTTTGTTCCTCAATTTGTGGTTTTCTGGCAAATGATTTAGGAATTAAGTCACTAAATAATGACACACTAGTTTCAGACTTTATAACCTTCAGAAAAATGCATGCTAAAATAAGACCTGTTCTATCAACTGTCCCAGTTTATACAAGAGCAATTTTAGTACTGTTTATATGTTCCCTCAATATATTTGGCCTTGTCCAGATTTATTGCATTAACAGGTTGAGAGGTACATGCAAATTGCTTTATAGAATTAGGCATAGCCAAACCTCAACTGTCCCTGATTTTGGCTCAAACTGTTGCTCTTCCCCTAATGATCCCTCCACAAAATAGCAATTTTGGAAGAAAACATAGAGGGTTTACTTTACTTTTATAAATAACTGTAATGATCAGAGTTGCACATTACTTTTATTTCAGAAATGCATGTAGATTCTCTAATTTTGTCAGCTGCTCTAAGTTAACTGTGCTCATATTAAAATGGTGTCCCTCCTTTGACAGGTTCCCAGCTGTATTGTCTGGCAATTTTATATTTTTGCATCACATTTTTGGTCCGTTTTTCATAAAGTTGCAGTTTTCTGGCAAATTAGTGGCAAATTGTTAAAGACTGAAGTTAGAAAATAATGCAGACATTTCAGTTTCAGATTTCATACCTTTCAGAAAATTCGTACTGATGCAAGACCTACTACTATTCTATTATCTTTCTAAGTTTATAAGAGCAATATTTAAAAGAAATTTCCTTATTTTTGGGCCTTTGCCTCAGTTTTATTTATGAGTTTGTTGCTGTAAGAGGTTGAGAGGTTGTGTGTTTGTGTGTGTGTGTGTGTGTGGTAGGTAGCATACCTCTCAACTGTCCAAATTTTGCAGAATGTCCAGATTTTTGCCCCATATTTTTTGTCTGTTCCTCATAAATTTTGTGATTTTCTAGAAAATCATTGAAGACTGAAGTTGCTAAATAATGACAGACATTTGAGCTTCAGACTTCATGTCCTTTAGAAAAATTCATACTAGCACAATCCTGTTATTCTAGCAACTTTCTAAGTTCACGAGAACATTATTTAATATCTGTCCCTGCTTATTTTAGGCTTTGTCCATATTTCTTGCACTAAGAGGTAGGTAGGGGTGTGTGTGTGTGAATGAAACATCCTAGTTAGTGGTAGCAGGTGGTTAGTAATTTACTCAAGCTCAAAACCTGTACCTTAGTTACAGAAAACAAAAGCATAAAGTCTCTACCCCAACTACCATGCTGCATTTTTCAAAGAACTGACATTTCAGGTTAATTTTCAATTCAAGGAACCGAGTTTGAGTGAATTTATATTGTATTACTGAAGAGGCATTAGAGCGACTGCCTCTTCATTGACACTAAAAGAGCGAACCGTGAATTACGAGAATGGCCGTAGCTTGGCTGGGGAGGGGGGTAGCAGTTTGAGAGCTGTCAGTACAAATTTGAAAATCCTAGCTACACCCCTGCTGTGACTAGCACTTGCTCTAGAACCTGCCAAAAAGCACTAGGAAGCCTGAAACTGATACAAGCACTCAACTCTCCTTGTCAATAAGGATAAATTAATTGTAGGCACTAAACAGCCTATAATTGCAAAGTACATTGCAGAGGTAAGGGAAAACAGCTCTTGTACTTTATAAAAAAAGCACCTAAACAGGCATGTCCAAGGGCCAGCTTTCAGTGATTTCTCCTGTCCACCTGGTGAATCTGGGTATACTGGGGCAATGCGGCAACTGCCTCATGTACACAGACAACCCTCTCCTCCTACCACCCAACACTACAACCTGAGAGAGATGCACTTACATAGCCAAACTGGAAGCAAAGCTCTTTCCAGCCAAGATTGTGCTAGACAGTCAAGAGGAGAAGGTTAACACCTGCACTATCCTTCAAGCAACACGTAGCCCTTCAAAACCCACACCATCAACACCCACACATAGAAACACTAAACCCACATATGCAGAGGCCCTTAACATTAACCTGCCCAAGCAACAAGGACTTCCGAAGCTGAAACACAAACACAAGTCACAACCAAAGTGTGACACCCAACAACAACCCCTAAGGCAAGACAGTGTACCCAGCATTTTAGTCATAGGTGACTCTATAGTCAGGCACACTGATGTCCCACTCACCAGGATGAACAAGGAGAAAATTACAGTCAGCTGCCTGTCGGGTGCCAGAATCCGCCACATAATGCATGCATTCAAGTCACTCCACAACACGTACAAATACGACTCTGTCATTGTCCATGTTGGAGAGAATGACTTGAGATGTACCTCCCTAGACTACATGAAAAGAGACATGGAAGAGCTCTTGGATCATGTGGCCCAGACAGGTATGACCCTAGCCCTGAGTAGCATCCTGCCTTTGCCCAGAATGATACCACAGTATAAGGACAAAATGATTGACTTCAACAATTGGCTAAGCTTCTGGTGTCATTCAAAGTGGAGCCAGTATCTGTCTGCCTGGGAAGACATGATCGAGAAACCACGATGCTTTGCCAGAGATGCTCTGCACCTGTCACCCCTGGGATTCAGGTTACTGGCTAAAGCTATTGCCACCCCTATAGTGCCTTTTTTAGGCAAGATTCAAAGGACAAAACCACCACCGTAACAGATACAAGCATGCAAAATCTGAAGGTAATGCTACTCAATGCTAGAAGTCTAAACTTCAAAATGCACTCTCTCGAAGCACTCCTAAAAATGGAGAACATTGATATCTGTGCAGTAACTGAGACCTGGTTCAAGGCTCCAGAGAGCACCCCTGCAATACCAGGCCACAACTCTTACCACACTTTTTGGCCACCAAACCAAGACTGAAACACTAAAGGTGGAGGAGTGTCCATATTCAACAAGGATATTCACACCTCCAGGCTAGTTGCCCAACACAATGCATCTAAAATTCGCCAGGTACAACTAGCACTAGGTAAGACTGCAATCCAAATTGTAGCTTGCTAGAGATCCCCCACCATGCCCCACGATTCTCACTACACCTTTCTAAACATACTGGAAAATATTAAGGTAAAACCAAACACCCTAATACTGGGTGATGTCAACTACCCTGCCATTAACTGGGAAAACTACTCGGGTACCAACACCCTTTCCCAACAGTTCCTGGAATTCATAAATTCCAATGCCCTGGATCAACTAATCCATTGTCTCACTGGGGGCTCCAATATCCTAGACCTGGTCATTACCAACATGGAAGATAGATGCTCCACACCAGTGGTCACCCACTCATTTGTCAGGTCTGACCTTAAGCAAATCACCCTTGACATCCACATCCCACCCCCACCCCCTAGTAAGGAAACCTCTGTAAAAAATTTCTCCAAAGCCAACTTCATGCTACTCAAGTCAGAAGTGACAAACTTCATGACACCCATGCAGACAGGATCTGAAAGTTTGATTGCTGATTCCTACACTAAGGCACTGTATGAGCACATCCACTTGTGCATGAATCGTGCCATCCCAAATAAAACCAAGACTCTCTCTTCCAAAAAAAGGAAGTCAATCTGGTGGTCCCCTGCCATAAACAAACTATACAACAGAAGGAAGAAACTGTTGCAAAAAAGAGGAAAATCACAGGATGCAAAAAACTCCCTCACCAGCCTCACTAAGAAGCTGAGTTCCCTCATAAAATCCCCAAAAGCTAGTTACAAAAATAAAATTGCCAAAGATTCCAAACACAACCACAAGGCATTCTATAGTTATGTCAAGAATCTAAATGGCAATACTCAGATCTGCTCTGAGCTACAACAGAATGGCATTAAATATGCTGATCCCAAGGATATTGCCAATATCCTGGCAGATCGATTTAGTGCCAACTTCACTCCCCTCTCACCCCCTAAAAGGCCCATCTCAATACCAAAAGATTGCCAAATTCCAGTAATCATGGCCACACTGGTAGAAACCACCCTCTCCAAGCTAAGAATACAGCATCCATGGGACCAGATGACATCCCAGGCTGTGTACTACATGAACTACAAAATGAACTGGCACCTCACCTAAGTGTCATGTTTAATCATAGCCTCACCTCAGGCTTCGTGCCCACTGAGTGGCACACAGCTACAATTATCCCACTCCACAAGGGGGGATCCACCTTGGATCCTGGGAACTACTGTCCCATCAGTCTGACGAGCCTAATCTGCAAGGGCATGAAACGCATTATCATGGAACTTATAAACAAAGACTTTGGCAACTTTCAAACACTGGACCACACACAGTTTGGGTTTGTGAAGGGCCAATCTTGTCTCCTGAACCTGATTGACTTCTTTGAATCAGTCTCCAGAGCCGTGGACGAGGGTAAAGCAGTCCACACAGCCTATCTGCACCTTGCCAAGGCCTTTGGCACCATCCCCCACTCTGGAATCATAGATAAACTTACTAAGCTGGGAATTAATCCCTACATCACTCGATGGGTTGCCAACTGGCTTACTGACAGAACCCACACTATAAAAGTACCCAACTCCAAATCCAGCTCCAGACAAGTGATAAGTGGAGTACCTCAGGGTTCAGTCCTGGGACCACTCTTGTTTGGCATCTACTTCTCTGAAGTACAGGCCAACACTAAGGGACTCTTGCTATCACAGTTCACAGATGTCTGCAAACTGGAAACCATTACTGAATCCCCAAATGATGTGGATATTTTACAAAAGGGCCCTACAGAAACAGATGATTGGTGCCAGAGCCATGGGCTCAAGCTTAATGCCAAGAAATGTATAGTTATCCCATTTGGGAAAAAACATGTACCCATTAATTACCACATAGGTGGCAGTACACTAAACACCGAACGTGTGATGAGAGACTTAGGGACACAGGTGGACAGTGGTCTGACCTTCGATAACCACATCGCTACAACAGTCAAGAAATTCTTCTATGTGGCACACCTCATCACTAAGGCCTTTTCATTCAG
>NC_056727.1:155026812-155034312 GCF_019279795.1 Protopterus annectens | reverse complement strand
TGTGGGTAGCATAGATGTCATCTTCTTGGCACAAGAAATCTGGACAAAGTCTAACATAATGGGGGACAAAAGCCTGAAAATAGGGACAGATTTTAAATATGGCTCTTATAAGTTCAGAAAGCTGCTGAAATATAGTGATTTGTGAAGCATGTATTTTCTGAAGGATATCAAGTCTGAGACTCAAACCTATGTCATTATTTAGAGACTTCAGTCCTCAGTGATTTGCCAGAAAACCATAAATTGTATGAGGAACCTCCTAGGTAAAGTGACACCCATCAGCAACATTGTTTTCCAAGTCGAGCATTTTAATGGCAACAATAAATACAAAATACAGGTAAAACTAAAAACACATGCTCTGTGGGATCAGACAATATACCTAGTGATTCCTTGCACAAAATTAAGGAAAACCTAACTAGGATTGTCAGAAAAAAACATCATTTGGTTCACAACTTACCTTCACCATAGAATTTAGAGTGCAAAATACTACAAGCCTACTCCATGTTCTTCCTATCCCAGTCGGTGTCCCCCAAGGATCTGTTTCTGAACCAACTTCTCTTCAATATATTTGTCAACAATTTTCTCAACTGTACTAACCAACTCTCGGTAACGTTGTCGCCTCACAGTAAGACGTTGTTCTGTTCGATTCTCAGCTAAAGCGTCTTCTGTGTGGAGACATGTGTGAATGGGCTTATCTTCGTTGAAAGTTGTACATCAGGGCTGGCAACTCAGCATGTAAAAATCTACTGCCAATCATTAACGGACTGGAGTTCCACTGTGGCGACCCCTAACCAGGAAAAAGCCAAAAGACACAACTAACCAACTCTACTTTGATCCAGTATGCAGATTATTCTTCTATCATCGTTCAACTCTACCTATCTCTGAACTTCAAACAAACAAACAAAAAAAGGCAACATTCCTTTGCATCTGTGGGAACCTGGCTTCTGGAACATATCTTAGTCCTAACCACCTCCAAAACAAAAGTTATGATGTTCATATTTAAACTAGTGTCAACACCAACCAGCAAACTTAACCTTCAATCATCAAATGGAACAGTAATTGAACTAGTCCACCGCACTAGACTTCTTGGAATCGGTACTGATGAATACCTAAAATTTGATCTACATGTTCACCAAATGAGACCTATAAACCACTAAAATAATGGGCAGTGGTAGATCAACAACACTTCAAATCTTTCAGCTATTTTACATAAATGTTCATGATTTTACTCTGTATCTCTAAACATGGAAATTATATTTAATACTTCTTTCTTAAAATCTCTCTCTCTCTAGTGGTCATCTCCAAGGATCTACTAAACTGACCCCTAATAATGTTCTTCATAAACTTAGGATGACCATTATTATGATGTAAACAACTATTCAAAAACATTTATTTTGTATACATCTTGGTATCAATTGTTTTACTAATCAAATTCCATTTTAAATCTACTTCCAAAAATGAACATCTGTCCCAACTTCACCGACTGTAAACTTAAAATCATCTGAGATGTCATTTAATTTTTTCATAAATTGGTCAATCTCATCTGATCTAATATCTGCTATTAAAAACAGATCATCGACAAATCTCTTATAAAACTAAATATTCCTGTGATATTTGCTAGTAATCTGACCCTGGATAGCTTCATTTAATTAAATCATATCATACCATAACCTTCTATGAAAGCTTGCAACAACTCCTTTCTATACTCTTAACCAATGTGTGTTTACTGTACTAGCCACTGATGGATGTAATCAAATGACTGTATTGTTTATTATAACACACTGTGCTCCTTAAAGTATATTTACTTTTTGCTCCTTTCTTGGTCTTGAAACTGTACTTTATTAACTTTTGACTCTGTACTGTACTTTAACAACATGTGTATTGTATTTGCTGTACTAATCTTTGTGGAGCTTTTCTCTGTGGGCCTCCGCTGAAAATGGGATCCATGCCCAGTCAGACTTCCCGGTAGACAAATGTAAAATAAATAAATAAATAATAGTAATCAATATGTTTAATTCCCACCATGTAAGTACAAGGTTAGCAAAAGTAGGGATTAAACCATACCCATTGAAACTCTCCTCACTTGCTTATAGTTAGTATGGTCAAACAGGAAAAATGTTTTTCTAAAATAACTTCCATTAATATGCAAAATGCAAATATTTCTTCACTTGAAAAGGTAGTATATTTATTTAAATATAACCTTAGGCTATCTAAACCTTTTTCTTGCAGAATACATGTATATAGCAAACTCACATCGATAGTTAACATTTTAATATTAGAATGATCATAGTCATAGCTTTTACAAAATTCACCTAACATTTCTAAAAAATGGCATGAATCATGTAAAGATGAAGATAAATTTAGCACTAAAGGGTTAAGAATAATGTATTGATATAAAGCAACGCCTTCACATACATTATTGGGGGTGGATATAGCCTAAAATTAGTTTTTTTTTCTGATTCTTGTGCAACTTCAGAATTCCAAATAAAACCCCAATCCTAGGATTTTCAATTAATAAAAAATCACAAACCTCATAAGTTATATGATTGTTCATAGGTTCATAGGTAGGTACTAGGCTATCGGTCCAAGGGCTTAAGTAAGCCTAGCCAACAAGGTTCCCTGGCTTACGCAACCCCAGAAAGTTAATTTCCTGTGCCCCTATTGAGCAGAGCCACAGAAGTGATCCCCGGGGTGTATTTCCTGTTTCCAATCCAGTCATCAAGATTTTTCTTGAAGAGTGCTAATGAGGAACTTTGCTTGACATTGATCATTAATAAATCATAAAGAATAAATTAAATGTTTTTATAACTCCTATGAATAACATCTAATGTAACCTGTACATACTCATCATTATTACTTAACATTTCTTTAATTTCAGTTATATACTTGTTATTTTCCATATTGACTAATCCTGCCCCTTTGTCTGATCTCATAAATCTTAAATCAGTGCAACTCTGTAATTCTTGTAATCCAGTTCTTTCTTGCAAACTCAAATTATAATATGTATTTATACATTTCTTTGTTAAAACATTCCTAAAATATGTTTCACAAAATTGTTTAAAACCTTTAATAGCATTATTGAGAGTGGGATTAAAAGTAGAAGGTTTATGCAGCTTATTTAACATATTCACATCTTTAGACAATTTAAATTTAATTTTTGCGTATGTAACTTTAATTCTACAGTACTTTTTGCAATGTCAGCTCTATGACTTGGTACAAAATTCATCCCTAATTTTAATACATTAATATACATGCAATTCAATTCAGTTTGGAGAGATCTTATTGACTTCAATACAGGGAATATGTTTTCTAGGCCAGAAAGCAAGGAATAGAGAACGGGAAGTGATAACTGATGCCACTTTGGATAAATCAGATGGTCAAAAGTCTGTTCAACATCAGTGAGCTATATAGGTATACCTGTGATGAGTGCTAGTTCACTCTATATGAGCTCCTGTGCACCTGTTGTGGATATATGTCCAAAAGAGAAGAGTACATTGATTGGCAATATATAAAGGCTTATTCAAAACTGCCACTACCATAAAAGACAAAAGGAAGGTGGAGAGAGAGAGGTCACTCCAGCAGCAGAGGGCACAAGTGCAGGATGAATCAACAGGAAACATCCAAAACACCATCTTTGAAGAAGTTGTGGATGAGAGAACTGACGGGCTGATTTATAACATTTCTACCAGAATATTAGATGAGAACAAGAGAATGCTACTTCAGAGATGAATGTCTTTTATCCCAGTGAGTAGTTCTGAACTTGGGAAAGTTTCCATAGATATCAGAATGTTTGCATGCCATGTTATGTCAAAATTATGTTTTCTGTATGAAACAATTGCAAGTAATTTCAAAAAAAACAAGTATGTTTAATCCTGTCCTTAATTCTACATTAGAAGTTTTTTGCAATACAGGTGAGGGTGAGTTGAATAAGGTTTTAAATAAGACTGTGGGAAAGACTGGAAAAATGTTTTTTAATATGAATGAAGGAGAGATACAGGCACTGAAAAGATTACATTTACACATGACTATTTCTATACAACTCCCTGACAAATGGGGGGGGGGGGTTAGTGATAATGGACAATGTTTTTTATAATAATGCTATTTATGAACATTTAAAAGATGTCAATACCCATGAAAAAATAACTTTGAATGTTGTTAATGATATTAGAAATGTTCATATGACACTACAAGTTTGTTTGCAGAGTGAAATGATATCCATTGATATTTATAAATTTTGTTATGTAGCGCTTTCTGTGATTACATTTCAAGCACTTCCTAAGATACTCAAGAATAACAGTAACCCTCCTTTGAGACCCATTTTCAGGCCAAGTTTGGGTAACTGAAATGATCCCCCAGATTCACTATTCTTCCGTGCAGGACTAGCTTAGTCCTGCACGGAAGCGGCTATTTAGGAGCAGCATGGCAGCGCGCCAGGCATATTAATAAAGGTGCGCTGCCTGAGCTCCTAAACGGACACGGAGCATGTACAAGTGCAGGGGGCATGTCTGAGAGCAGAGCTCTCAGAATATACATATCCCTGCAATAAAGAACAGCAGTTTAGCAATAAGAATGAGTGAGACCGCTCATAGGTGTTCGCAAACCCCCAGTAACATCCCACCAAGTTTATAAGAGCAATAGTTAAAATATATAATATAAAGAAGCTAATTTTTTTATCAAACAGATAACATTTAACTGTAGGTACGCGGGGTTTGCCCATTGCTTAGCCACGTATATTGCAACATAAATGGCACAAGAGGATAAATATCAAGATATATGCAAATGAAGCAGTACTGCAATAGTGTAGTGGGCAGAGCATTCGCCTTATGAGCAGTCATTCCTGGTTCGTGTCTCACTCCAGTACATTCCATTTTCCACGTCAAATCACTTTATGAACAATATTTTTTGTTGCATAGCCTACTAAATAACATATATTTGTGAACTGGAGTACTGCATTAAATGCAGATGTGAGGTGTCATTGTCATAATGTTGTAAAATCCCCAAATAAACACAAGTGCCCCATACAGTATATGTATACATGAATCAGGGATACAAATAGAAGGTACAATGTGTAATGAATGATAAATCCAAAGAGTGTCCAAATCCACCACCTTCCCAAGAACCATTTTACATTTCTGTCTAAATTAGTGTGGGAGTAAGCGGGAGTAAGCACTATTAAGCAGGAGAAAGCATATTTAAGCAGTAGTAAGCGAGTTTCAGCCCATTTGCATGGGGGTAAGCAATGCGCATACAGGTTAAGCAATATTGAAGCTAACTCTCTGTAAGCATATTTAACCGGAGGTAGCATTGCTTACCTTTGTGCAAAAGCATGCAAACCCGCCACTTACAGTTGCTTAAAAGTGCGTTAATCACTCTGTATACAACAGCCGCTGTTCTGGCCAGAAACAAAATAAACAGCCTTTGCAGGTCTTGAACCCAGGACCCTGTATACTATAGTCACAGTAGTTAACCACTAAGCCATCACAGCAGTACAGAAGACTGAGGTATCACCAAACAGATCCTCACTATAGGAAAATCAAACTTAACATGTGAAAGGAACCTATATACAGTTTTATGTTGTATAACCTACTACATAACACAAATATGTGAACTGGAGTACTGCATTAAGACCAGATGCGAGGTGTTATTGTAATAAAGTGTTGAAATCCACTAATAAACACAAGGACCCCATACAGTGTACGTACACATGAATCATGGATACCAAACACATATATCGGATGTAATGAATAATAAATCAATGCCAATCAGCAAATAGTATGCAAATTAAAAATTAAGCAATGCTAAGCATTGCACAACCCAGCTTACTAGGTGTAAGCAATGTGTAGGCCAGCTAAATCAGTTTGCCCATTGGTATACCCCTTTAAGCAATGCCAACCTCAGGTAAGCAGGTTTGCCCATATCTTATGATTTTCAAAACTGACCAATCATGGCAAAGTGTGGGAAATTGGCCCTATTTAAGCCCAACAGGCAGGAATACATCTCATAACTGGTTGCAGCTTCCTCCTGTAGGCACCATGACTGGTATGGGAGAGGGTGTGCACTTTTGGGTGCAGCACTGGGGTATCTAGGAGTCCAGAGTCATGACAGGACTCTTTATTAAAGACCATGACTCAGAGACAGCTGCAGGGCCAGTACCAGGGTTCAAAATATAAAGCAGAAGCCTGAGACCATCTCACCTGTGACTTCACCAGTGCCACTGACATACCTCGAAATGGTGAGCAGGTCAGGCATCACTATTTTGACCTGAAGCGGAGAAAGAGGGATCTCTTGGATCAGTGGATCCAAGAGGCTAGGAGGATGGGGGATGTCCCAGCTGCGTGTAAGTATCAGTCCACTACCTGTTTAATAATTGAAAGCTCATGTATATTATGGGTAGGTATGGCTAAATATCCCTCTTATATTTTCACAGTGGCAGATGAGCGGGCTGCAAACCAGGAAGCCCATGCCTGTAGATTGCAGCAGTTGCGACGCGAGGCAGGTTAGTAATAGTCTTGCATGTACTGTCACAGGAAATAAATCTAAAAGTAGTAGTAAGTTAATTGCCTGTATAAAAACTGTATTGTTTAAGACATGTACTGCATACACCAGAGAATATGGCAGGAAGAGTCTCATATAGGTTGTATGTAAATAAAAGCATAATAGCCTGAAAATAAAGGTCTAACTGCTGGACTGCATGTGTTTACTCTGGTATCATATGGTAATGTAGAGTTGCAATCTCTTAATAGAACTGTTGTATTAAGCACTGTTACCCACACTGCTGCGTAAATAAAATGTGTAGGAATGTCGGTATATGACTATTGTAATCACAAGAGGTCATATAGTACAACTGAGAGAGAGACTTAGACAGAAAACAGTGAAAAGAAAGACAACATAATCCAAAGAGCACACTCAACTGAGACGTGAACTGTTGTATTTTTAGCACACACAGCCATGGTTCGAATCCTGGGAGTGGTAGTAGGCTGTATGCAGAATCTTCCCCCACAACTGTACAGATATGTCCATAATGTCCAGTTAATTGGCCCATATCCGCTGCCTGTCACCCTGTCCCCCTGGCAAATCAATGGGATGATCCCAAACATTTAGGCAGCAAATAAGAAATGCAACTGATTGTCAGACAGCTATAAGAACAAACCTGTCACTCTAGCAGCTCCCCAAAACGTTATGAGAGTAATAAGCCAAGTATGTCCCATCTCCACCCCCATGTTGTGAAGCTGTGACCAGAGTGTATGCAATAACAGAATGAGACATGTGTGCATAATACTAATGTGGAATCTGGTAATATGTGTGGCAACATTCAGGTAGTGCTAACAAACATTGCCCCCACACTTCTGTCAGATACGAAAACTGTGCTTAGAAATAAAATATTGATATCCTGTACTGGTATTGTTTACTTGGGTCTATGTTACATCAACGAACAATTAAATGTTCGAATCTGTAAGGTAGACTTTTACAGATCGAATATTTAAATGTTCGAAAATGTTTAAA